>NC_052139.2:6595688-6895688 GCF_016086655.4 Lepeophtheirus salmonis
TAGTCTGTCGAAAATATTAATGCTGGATTTGGGAGATTATTCTGACTATAATTCAATTTAAGAATAAATAATTATCTATTCTTAAATCGAATAAGATTTGTGAGCATGCTCCGAACTTTGGTCTGTTGAATCCTCCCGTGATATAATTTTATGTCTGTAGAACATTTTGAAATAGATTTAATTAGTTTGAATATATGGTTTGATTCAGGAGATAAATCAAAGACATGATCATTAATAGATTAAAAGGCCTGATTATTTTTCTTCAACCCGATATTTTTTAATAAATGCTATACTAATACTAAAAAATTATTGGAGCTTAATTATAGGGGGAAAACCCATACTTTCGATTGTTTTGCTCAAATATTTTTTTCTTTTGTTACAATGTCAAAGATTTCTTCCCCTTGCTATTGCTAAAATATTAAACCTTTAAAGTTTTAAGCTTTAGCTATTTCTCATTAATAATTATTGTCAGTCTCTAAGTATTTTAGGTGTTCCACATAATCTCTCGCAAGAGACAAGATAGCTAAAGTTTTAAGTAAGTAGGAGGTATCTGGATTAAATGCTCAATGTAAATTTTCTTATGACAAATTTAGATCATTGAAGGGGCAGTTGCCTCACTACCACTCACTTTCGACGCCCCCCTGGGAATGGTCTATCTTAATCTACTACACATATTTATGTAGATGCAATAAAATATTGTATTTGGGGCTGGAAGGGGAGCTATAGCCCTCCATCCCCCGCCTCCTGCCGCCCTTGTAGTTAAAAGATTCACATTTACTAAATGTAACGTTTAAAATAAAGAGCGAATGAATGCCGGCACGGCGTTACCTCACTAACACCAAAATATACCATTTATTTGTTTCTCAGTTGATGATGGTTGTACTTCTTTTCCCGTAATCAGTGTTCTGAACGTTAATTGGTTGAATTAGAACTAGCTCTATTTCACTGCAAAGAATTCTAAACACAGATTGAATAATCATTCCATAGTCGTGAAGAACAGGCTTATTAGTTACCAACTGATCAAGGAAGGGTTGCATGAGCATGATACATTAAAGATGACAAAGTGATGGACAAACACTATAATTTTTGTCATTAATAAACCAATATACCATTCTAAATTGCTCAAACTTATGTCGAATCTGTTCATTCTCCTCTAATGGCTATTAGTTGATTTATGCCGATATATTCCATACCCTCGATTCCTCATTCATTAAATTCTCTACTAGAGATATCAATATAATTAATTAAAGATGAACGCACTCAAAAGACAAAGATAATATTATGATTATATTGTATAGATTATATATTGTTATACAACGCTCCGAATCTGGATTCGATTAAGATTCTAAACGAGTAAATTCCCTTTTCATTTTCATCATCTGATGCTTCTAATTTCTAAAGCTATATTGTTAGTGAGTCGTGGGCCTTCACCCGCAGCAAACTCAGCGTGCAATCTGTAGATTTTGAAGATCTAATCCTACTAAAGGAAAATGAATCATCGAAAGATGTTGAATTCCAATGAGGATTGGCACAATGGATCCCCTCAGAACTCAAGACCCCGATTCCGTCCTGATCCCTATGTACGTTACACACCCATATTTCGATCTTGGGATGTAATTTTTATGCCGTCGTATGGTTATAATGACGACAGCCTTCCAACATTTACTTTCCGACCATCCGAGTCCATCTCAGTGGTAACCAGCAATTTCCATCAAGGCGAGCCATACAAAATTTGCTTCGAGTCCCTTGTTCCACATCTTAAGACATCCAAGAATTTCCCTTGCTTTGTTCAAAAGAATTGCAATAAAGAAGATTTTGTTATCGTCATCAAAGCTCTTCATTTTCGACTTCAAGCCATCCAAAGCTATGTGCAGAAGCGGATCATCTCTACTATTCTCTTGGATGTTATTATCAATGCCAAAACGCCCGATCTTGCAAAGGCCTCCTCTCTGAGTAACTCCAGTGTCTCCCTGGCACCCCTCATTGATCTCAGTGATGAAGCTCTTCAGCAAGAACATTACTCTCCCCTTCATCTCAAAGAGCATGAGGATATTTCATTCTTGGATGTGGATTTGGATGAACAGCCTTTAGAAGTCGAGGAGTCTGCTATTAAAGACGAATACAATACCTTTGATTTCCTGAATCTCATGAGCTCTACGGGTTCGTCATGTAGCGATACTCAAAATGATTCTTCATCATTTGAAATGAGTTGTCGAGCTAAAGATATACTGGACTCAGATTCAAAATCTCAGTATGAACTGAGCGTTCCGTTGACACCTGAATTAGGCTCTGAAATAAATAACAAGTCGACACAAGTATCTAAATCCTACAACCGAAAAAGAAACAAAGTAGCTTCTCAACTTACGATTTCATCTGAATGCAGTTCTTTATTAATCGAGTTCTTAGTGGCTGGGAAACACTTAGGAGAAAAATTTATTTCTGATTCTTTGAAAACTTCAACTCTCAAATTTGAGAATTCCACGTGGAAGGTGCCAATAGATCAAATAATTAATATATTCAAAGAGATCATTCGGATTATTGACTCCGACTTTGTCAAAATCAAAGTCGATTTATATTACAAGGATACATGGAAGGTATTGAATATCTATCTTCCGTCTTTTGGATTTCCGCTTTGTACATTTGCTACTCTTAAGGATGTACAAATCATGAAGAAGGTGGCACAATTTCGTCTTGTGTTTGAAGATGAGACTACGGATACAATCTGGGTCAATAACAATGATGGTATCGATGTTGTGTCATCAAATGGACTCAACACTGTTGAAGTATGGCCGAGTTATTACAAAAAATATGGCAAATGGCCATCTAAAATTGGATTGAAACGTGGCTCTTTGGGTATGTGGAAGTCTTTATACTTCCCTATGACGGAACCACACTCTAAGAATAAACTCCGGGACAACGTTTCACAATTATTTAAGAGCAATGGTTCTAAGATATCATGTGTAGACGATTATGTTCAAGCTCTTAGAGTCGCTGGTGGTTCAAAAGATAGGGTTGATACGAGTCTCTTACCGGTTCTCTCGGAGTTTCTTCATTTTATAAATATACCTCATGTTGCCCATGAAGAAATGTTAAAGAACTTTATGTTGAATAGAAATAAGCTATCATCGGGGGGAGAGGTAACTCCTTTGAAAGAAAATGGATATTGAAAATAAGTCTTTATTTTTCGTAATTTACAAAATAGATTTGTATGCTAAAATATATGTAATAAATATAATTATATCTAAAATAAATTGTAGAATGCGTTTTTGAAAGTATCTCCAATATAGCTACTTATTTCAGAGATCATAGTGTTCCTTCAATTTTGCTAGTAGGCCATCACATGACTTTTTGGCATCCCCAAGTAGCATGGATGTGTTTTCATTAAAAAATATAGGATTTTCAACGGCAGCATAGCCGACTCCAAGGGATCTTTTCATTACCACGACCTAGTGATTAGAAAGAATATGAGACATTAAATTACTTGGATATATATTATATAATGTACACTAATTAAATATGAAAGTTGTCCTTATACCTGTCCACTTTTCCACACTTTGAGGACTGGCATCCCTGCAATAATCGATTCGGGATCATCTTCTGCAGCGGAATTAACTGTATCATTTGCCCCAATTACGAGCACTAAATCCGTTTCCTCGAATTCATCGTTTATTTCATCCATTTCTAGGACGATATCATACGGGACTCCAGCTTCAGCGAGTAAGACATTCAGTTGACCTGGCATACGTCCAGCAACGGGATGAATGCCGAATCTCACATTCTTTCCTTTGGATCGAAGGATTTGTACTAATTCAGCAACAGGATATTGACCTTTGGCCACAGCAAGTCCGTAACCAGGAACAATTATAATATTTTTAGCATCTGCCAACGCCTTGACGGTATCATTCGTGCTCCATTCTGTGTGAGTACCAGCTATTTCTTGAGTCTTATTAGTTTTTGTCTTACTCACGGTTCCAAAACCTCCTAGGATGACATTGGTTAAACTTCTATTCATAGCCTGGTGATCAAAAATTATTAGTATATTAGGTTTATAATAATTCAATTATAGACTTTTTATGGGTTATACACAACAATAAAGTGTAGATTTCTATTCACAAAACGAATAATAATATCACTTACAACACACATGATGTATGACAAAATAGCTCCAGATGATCCTATAAGTGCTCCAACTACGGTCATCAAATTATTATTCAACATGAAACCCTCTGCACAGAGAGCCCATCCCGAATAGGAATTTAGAACAGTGATAACAACCGGCATATCTGCACCTCCAATAGCAGTCGTTAATGTAACTCCCATCAATGAACTTAAAGCGGAGGAAGCACCAAGTATGGTTAATCCTGAAGCGTACGAGGGGTCACTTAGAAACAAACTCATTGCTCCCAGGTTGGCCAAAAGAAGACCTCCATTAAGAGCATGTCTACCTGGAAAAAGAAAAGGTGCAGAGCTAAGAAGTCCTTGTAATTTTCCATATGCTACTAAGGATCCCGAAAAAGTGATTCCTCCAATTGTGGTACCAAGGAAAAGCGATGATTTTATCATAGTTGCCGCTTCATCTGTGGCAAACGTGGGGAAGTGATCGATATAAGTTGCCATACAAGTGAGAACGGCTGCCATACCAACAAGTGAATGAAAGGCAGCAACCAATTGAGGCAGATCTGTAATTTGAATCTTTTTCGCTATTCCAGTGCCTATCAATCCTCCAGTTGCTGCAACCATTCCCATTTGGGTTAAGAGTGGTACATTCAGTGAGGGTAATAATGTTCCTAGCGTTGCTGCAACGCCTCCAGACACACCAATTATTCCCAAAATATTCCCTAATCGAGCAGTTTTTTGTGTGGATAACCCAGCTAATCCACCTACACAGCAGAGGGAAGATGCTAAATAAGCCATTTGATGAACTTCTGGATACCCATTTAATGCAGTGAGTCCATAGCTACCCAAGAATACACCAGCAGGAATTGAATACAAATAATTATATTCTGGAGGATCAGTGGGTCTTTTAAACATATCCAACATACGAGTTGTAACAATAAATCCACCAAATATATTAATAAACGATATAAAAGCAGCAGTGGCTGCCAGGGTTTCCACAGTATTCGTGGGATAGTAACCGCCACCCATGAGAAGAAGTCCACCAACAGCTGTTATGCCTGATATAGCATTTGTAACTGACATGAGAGGCGAATGAAGTGCAGGAACGACATTCCAAACAGTTTGATAGCCAACAACACAACTTAGTCCAAATGTAGCAGTCATGGCTGTAAAAGCAGGATTAGGAGATACCATGCCCAGTGCTACCAATCCTCCCAGACCTGTAGTATATAGTACGGAATCTTTTAGATACATGTTTAAATAATTAGGTAACTTCTCAGTCTTTTTAGATATTGCAGTGTTTGAAGCTTTTGCAGGAACGGCAGCAACTGATATGGGAGGATTGGGAGGCCATGAGATAACTCCTTGATTGAGAACAATGGAACCACGCACAACATCATCATTAACATCAACGTAAAAATGATCTTTGGATCCATCAGTCATGGAAAGTAAGAGCTTAGATATATTATTTCCATACAATGTTGATGCCTGAGTCGACAATCTCGACGGCAAATCCGTAAATCCTATATGAGTGACACCATTATACACTGAGAGCTCTCCAGGCACTGTTGTTTCAACATTTCCACCTGCCTCCGAAGCAAGATCCACAATGACTGAACCAGGTTTCATGTCATCTACCATGTATTTTTTGATCAAAATTGGAGCTTTTTTTCCCTGGAATAAGAGCCGTACTTATAAGGATGTCAATATCCTTACATTGATTATGAAATAATTTCATTTCAGCATCAAGGAATTCCTTAGACATTTCCTTTGCGTAGCCTCCATCACTGGACCCATCTTCACTTATGTTAACTGTTAAAAACTCTCCCCCCATAGACTCAATCTGTTCCTTTACTGATGGCCTCACATCAAAAGCACGAACAATTGCACCCATACTTTTGGCCTGTCCAACAGCAGCAAGTCCTGCTACTCCACCCCCAATCACCAAAACTTTTGCTGGAGGAACTTTTCCTGCAGCTGTAATTTGCCCCGTAAAAAAGCGACCAAAGTTATTTGAAGCTTCCACCACAGCTCTATATCCAGAAATATTACTCATAGAGGAGAGTGCATCAAAAAAACTTGCGCTCTGGAGATCCTCGGAACACAATCCATACCAAAAACAGTCATGTTATGCTTGGAGAGCTCTTGAATAAGGGTTTGATTTTGTGCGGGATATATGAAGGAATACAGGATGGCCTCATCTCTAAATAGTTTGGCCTCTTCTAAACTTGGTTGTCTGAGTTTGAGGACAATATCTAAAAAGAGATTTTAAAAAAAAATTCATTGATTGTATGAAATCTTTAACATGCACAAATCTATTTAACCTGCAGAAAAGGCTTCCTTCTTATCCACAATATTAGCTCCAACTGACTCATAGTCTACATTTCTAAAGTTTGAGAGCGTTCCGGCTTCATTCTCAACAGAAACTTTGAACCCCCTTTTCACCAATGTTTCCACAGCAGAGGGAGGAACGGCAACTCTTTTCTCTTGGATCCATGTTTCTTTAGGTACACCAAGTCTTATACTAGTATAAGGAATCCCTTTTTTTACCATCACTAAAGGACCTTTTGCCCAGAAGAAGAAACACATTTTTAAATGAGATTCTATTAAGTACGACCATGATATGAAGGGAAGTACGGATGATAAGCTTATGACATTTTTGTACGGACAACTTTTTTGTCAAAAATTATGTAATAATGAAACGCTTGCCTTGAGTATATAACTAAGTATACATAAACTGGAATCGACGATTTCAAGGTGCTTGAAGTATACTAGTATAAAATTTCTGAAAGATCCATTTGCGTCGTTGAGAGAAGAAAGGGGGTGTAAGAGAGAGAGAGAACCAGAAAACAAATTCTACTAAGTGAATGACTTACAAATAATAAATGTTTGGTACGTCCACATAAAAGCAATCTTGAACAAAAATCAAGAAAATGCCAATTTATGCTTTTAACTTTATATATATACAGCCAGGGACGTCCGTAGCCCCCCACTCCAATTAAGGAATGTTTACTTTTTACTAGAGAAATTGGATATTTTTTTTTTTATAATTCAATTTTTTTAAATTTTGTTCCAAAAAAATTAATTTTATGTAAACAACTGTGGATTTAAAAAAAAAAGTAATTGTTGAAATTTGTTTACCAAAATATAATCCCGCGGATGCCCTGACAGCCCACTATTTCAAAGGTATATTTGAGTCAATTATAGGCTTATCATTCAAATTTGGATTAAGATACCTAATAATGTTAACTATACTTGTGAGCCTCTTTTGGATTAAAAATACTTCATTCGGCCCCGATATGGCCGCTTTTAACCAAAAAAACCTTGAATTTATCATTATTTTATTGTGACGATCAATTTTGGCAACATTAAGTGCAATTTGCGACACAGATAAAGGCTTAACTAGAATAATTTGTTCACATAATATGACGATAATTTCGTCAATGAATTAAAATGTAATCCAGTCCCAACTTTGAGGAAAATCATTCAAGCTTACTTTTGTGTTGAATGGCTACATGTACCCAATATGATAAAATGATGAATAAGCTATAAATAAACGGTGTTTTAGGAGATGGAAGATGTCAATTTATTTGTAACTGATGTTAATAAATACATTATGAATAAATGCTTAAGAAGGTCTTATTGCGTTTTTCTTTACTCGATATATATTACGTGAAGTGAAGACCATGAGCGAATGACGGGAGTCCTTACATCTTTTTAAATGATAAAAAAACAACACTGTACTACATAATAAACTAAAGTCTCAATACATTAGAGTAGAAGAACAACTTATTAGTGTGCATCTGGCTTCTTGGGAGCATTTCTTAATGGATGCTTATAGGTGATGTAGTTGAAAAGAACAAATGTTGGGATTGCTCCAATGACGTACAGTCTGAAAAGGATATATAATATTAAGCATAGAGTCAAAAAAGTCCATAAAGTAGAATAAGAACTCTAATTATATGAATTAAATCCGGGTAGATAATACGTTCATGGATTAAAAGAATATATAAATATATGTTTTTAAATAAAAATAACCTTCATATGACCCATTTCAGTATAATAATCCTCTCCCATCTGCGAAATTTATAAAATATTTACAATCAGATAGCATTTTACATAAGGAACAAAGTCCGCAACAAAAAGTACTCAACATTTAAGTAGATATCCCTTTAAAACAGATCCAACAGGAGCAATAATTAATGAATTAATTATCGAAGCACTCATCAAATGCTTTTATGAACATTTAATGTTACAAGTAACAAAGTAACTTTATTAAATAACCAGTTGCGAAATTTCAATCTGAAGAAAAACATAACCTTTTCGGTGTTTCGTGACATTTATTTCAAAAAGTCTTAAATACTAAAGATTCCTTGATTAATCAAGGTGGAGTAATTATTGCATGCATCTTTCTCTACAGTCTAAGATGAGCACATTAATCATACACATATATAGTTAAGTTTTCTTGTTTATAAAGACTCAACAGTGAAGGAATCTCCTAAATTAGTATACTCTTGGCCAAAAGAAAAATCCCTGTTTTCTTCCAAGACATAATGAAAAAATTCGTTATTTTAACGAATTTATTTGACACCGTCCTAAGACATGCCTCTTGACAATTCTAAAAGTAATAATTTAAAAAGAATCCACGATAAATACATATTCCTAACATTATCTAAATAATTTCATATTATTTGATGTGGGACGAGTTTTCAATTCGTTGATCGAAGAAGGTAAAACATATCAAAAACATCAAAAATATATTCTAAAACTTCATATACTTTTGAATAAAAATATCCGCGCTCCAATATGATGATCGACTTATCTGATTAAATCAATTCAAACAAGCAAATAAAGACGACTTATAAAAGGCTTTGATCAATCAGGGGTATAAAACCTATTAAAGTTTCAGAGACAAGCAAAAACTTCTACTACGTGAAATGTATTACGATTTTAAGCCATTAATAACCTTCAAATGGAATTTGTTCAACATTTCATTTCAGAATTATTTAAATACTACATACATATTTGATTACCTCATATAATAAGTATCAATTGGATACAGGGAAGGATCTAAAGGATACAGACTTTGACAGAAGTTGATTATTTAAGTAAGTTAAAAGTATATCAACTGGAGGGCATGATAATGTTAATCAATTTTCCTGCACACAAACCGTTTTAAAAACAATTAAAAAATTGTTTAGCCTAAAAATAAGGAACCTATCAATAAAACGTATTCAATTACGTCCTAAATTACATTCTGGGGGCTCATAGTTGATATTGTACTACATGAAACGGAAAAATTTCCTATAATATTGATTAAATTTCATTAAATAGCTTTAAGAACAAAATAAGACAAACAATTACATTGAATACTACTTGATGCCAAAGATAAACAGTGATATTTGAATTTAATCAAGGTAATATCTACTGAAAACCCCTAAAAATGTATAAATTTTCTATTTATTTTCATTTTTTGGGATTAATTTGAGACGAGAAAAGTAGGAAAGTTAAAAAAAATCTTATTCTTCCCATTATAATAGTTAATTTTTATCATAAATACGGAAATAAGATTCTATAACAATGTAATAACATATTTAAATACATTTTAGAGTCTGATATATAATACAACTAGACAATGGATGGATATAACTTGCCTGTTTAAGCCCTGCTGTAAAATCCATAATATACGTAATAAATTGCATATTAATTGAAGGCGAGGCCATTTTGTGGTCTCAAAGTAGATATTTTTACTACTTATAATGTACAAGTTTTCAATAAATATTGTTAAAACTTCATCAAATGGCTTGATAAATGTTAAAAAAACCTTAATACCAGAATTGAAATACTTATGATGATCTAAACGAATGAGAAGCATCTGACAGGGAACCAATCTTGACATTGAACTTATTTAGAGATTTTTTAATAATCATGATTATAATTTTGGGAGATAATTTCTTTTGGACTGCAAAAATACAAAATAACACTTTACAATCCTGTCTAGAGAGTGGCTTAATAGCTTCCTTGTAAAGAGGAAAGGCTATTTCTAAGTCGATATGAGGGTATAATTAATTTTGCATCAATAGCTTCTTAGGCATAGGGATTATCTCTAGACAGCCGGAGATCAATTGAATGTTGTAAGCCTATACATAAATTAACTTGAGAAAAGTAGGATAATTAGAGAAAATAACTTGTTCTTTTGATTTTAACATATAATTTATTGTATAAACGATGTAGCGTTCCCACGTGACGTAACAATTTTGATGTAGTCCTTTTTGGGGGCCTAACAATCAAATATTATAACAATGAAAGCCCTTTTTTCATTCATGTTAAGGAAAATAGTGAACAATTGGATGGTCACCATGGCACCAAAAAATAAAATCACTTAAACTTTTCTGTCTATCAAAATTGTATCGCTCATTGTCTTGTATTATATATATGACCCTAATAACATTAAAAAATGTTATTAGATCGTTATAAAATCTAATTTTCGAGTTGTAGATACTAATGAACTATTATAATGAAAAGAATAAGATATTTTTCTTAATTATCCTACTTTTCTCGTATCTTATCGATTAAAAAAAATAATAATAATTGTACAAATCTAGCCATTTGAGGTCATATTTCTTTGATTATATTCAAACATCACTGTTTACCGTTGACATCAAGTAGTATTCAATGCTCGTGTAGTCTTTTTTTATTCATAAAGCCATTTGATCATTTGAGTTTTTTAATGGCTTAATGGAAATTTGTCTATTTCATGTAGTAAAATATCATGTTTGAATTTTAATTGTTGGAAACGCCATCATGGGGGCTCAATTTATGAGGTCAGTGAATATGCATTCCAAGATACTTTTAATTATTCATTTTATTTGTTGGCTCCATTTTAACATACAATAGTTTTCCTACATATTCAGGGGAAAAGGGGTTTTATTGTTATCAAACTTGGTTGTTTAAGCCCCCAAAATGCCCTACATTTATAATTCTGACGTAACGTGAACACGCTATTTATAAATTAAGTAAAAATCCTCAACAGGCTTCAAATTTCAACAAAATAATTAATTGAATCCCTAGTTTGACGTTTTTCTGAGGACGAAGTCATATTTATTCAAGGATGATGTTACTCTAACACTCAATAGTCAATATTTAATATAAATATTAATGTATGAAACATTGACAGACTCGGATTCATACACAATGAAATGAATAATTACGATAATTACCGGAGAGGAATGTTGTTTTTCCACATCCACTTGAAGGGGAATTGCATCACTTGTGCCCCAAAGGTGTAAGGATAAGGCAATGGTCTGGTCATGATAATTCTTTTGTACTAGAGTAAAATGGATTAACGGATTAGGAATCAAATATTAATCAAGAATGAAATTTCCCTCACCTCTTTGTATCTTTACCTTCTAACAGGAAATAAAATGGCTGATGGAGCTATGACGTAAGAAGTAAGCAATTATCAGCTGGCTGTCTCTGTAAGTTGTTTTTCACCATTCGCGGAGGAAGAAATCATAATTGGAATACCACGCAACTTCTCTTTCTGCTATAAAACTAACTCTAAATTCTTCAATTCTAGCTTTATATAATATTACTATAAATAATACTAACAAAATGAATTCATATCTCATTCTGACTGTTACATTTTGTAACTAACTTTGTTATAGTATATATTAACCCATTTTATATAATATCAAGTTGAACATGTCAGATGAATGAATATATTTATTAATTTCCTATTATATAGAAAATTACACTGATATTGTTCGAATTTCGTATTATATTAAAAATCCACTTAATTTTGTTTTGTTCTAGAAGTTTTAAGTTTGTATAAGAAATTAGTGACTATAGTTTTAAATTATTTTTTTGTTTCAAACCTTGAAGGTTGCGTGATTTATTTTTTCTCAGCCCAAAGTTTGTATTGATTTTTATTATGTTTTTCAATTACACCTCATATGATATGGAAGACTTCATGTCCAAAGGCCAAAACTGCATATTCTGCATATCACTTGTGAATTTAATCGCTACGATAAAGTAGCTCACAATTTTTCTTACAATACAATAAGTTGAAAAAATTAATATTTGTCTTGTTTATTCCATAATCTTTATGCTTTATATATTATTTAACTTAAAAGGCACTTTTGAAGGTTGCCAATATTTTATCTACGTTTGTTCCGATGTTTTCTTTCTATAAACAAATAAGAATGGACGAAATAGTCATGCTATAATTAATTGTACATATTTCCTAATAAAAAATTATATATAATTATTTTTTTCATTGTCTTTCAATTAAATAATTTGATTATAATTCATACTATTTCACATTGATAATAACTAATTAATTAAGTATAAATAATATGAAATAAATAAAAAATAGTAATATTGACAAAAATATTATTTATTTTTGCACGAAAAATAACTATTCATCCTTTTAAAATATTTCTATACATAAAGATAAAATAAATCTTTTTAGAAATGTGGCCTATCAACACAAAATCAATCTAGAATGATGATTTTTTTTTCAAAATTGTTTGCGGATTACAATTTTATTCTTCAACGAATTATCTTTCACTTATATCATCAAATTATTCTTATGGAAGCGCCGCAAATTGATAAATTGATTGATTTTATTTAAAAGGGGAGCAATATAAATCTCTTAAATCATATAAAGGTTATAAACTAAAGTTAAAATTCTTGGTTATCCTAACTCATGGCACAATTTCGCATATAAAGCCTATAATTGACACAAATAGGTTTCTGAATTATTCATATTGGGATGTATCTAGTGTTGGATCAGTCCTAGAACTGATCGCCTTATCGGTATTTTTCCCCGACCCTTTCAGATTTTTTTTGTATCAGTCCGATATTTTTTACCATTTCATGGTCCTAAGGACTGATACATCGGTCCTTCAGTCCTAGCTGAAGGACTTTCCCTAGAGCCCTTTAGTTCTAGCTATCTTTTTTATCTTCTTCACTGATAGGTAGGATTGAAGATTAGAATAACTAAGAAAATAATGAATTATTACGTTCTAGCCACACATCCCCTGCTGGTCTCATTGAAAGAGGTTATGAATAATGATGGATCCTGAGCCACTCATATGAAGTAATTAGTAATAAATACGTAATTTCAGCTGTTGTACTTTCTATAAAAGACCGATAAGTACGGGTTCTTAGATCGACCAGTAATTTTGCCTCAAGATTTTTATTTTTGTTGAAGTTGTTGATGTTCCCTTCGATTTTTTTAATCAAAATATGAAATATTTCTTACTATAAAATGCATTAAATGTTTATTTTCTTTTTGAATAATGATGGAATTATTATCTTGCTTCATATTATGCCTAAGGCGTTCGTCAATGCATGAGTCTTTTCTGGTATGAATAATCCATCATGTCTAATGATAATTAATAGAGAAGTGATTAGTAATTATTCTATTCGAATCATTGCTGTGTTTGTTTATTTTTTCTTTTCTTATTATAATAATTATATTACCTATTTTTTCTCTGTTTCGAATTCATTACATAATAAGGTTTTGATGTGCATGGATTGAAATTATGAAGCATGATTTCATCATTTTTCTTTTTACAGAAAACAACCATTAAATGCACTTCATAGTAATAAACATTAGATATTTTGATTTAAAAATTAAAAACAAAACAAAAAAACGACAACATAAATTATAACCAAAATTAACAGAGAATACGTATAAATCTCATTCCTTAATACCTATATTAAGGCGAAATATAGTTGAGGCAAACTGGCTTTAAGGGAAATGGCTTAAGGCAAAATGTCCTGAGGTAAATTACCTAGCACCAAAAAACGAGATGAATAATTTGAAATGAAGAATTTACATTACTTGGGATGAGGATAATGCAATAATTACGACAATCGACACACTAATGGTGTATTTTAGACTATTTTAAGACAAATGACTAAAGTATAAGTATTCTGTGGCACAGTATAAAGTTCAAATGCCCACAGTAATATTACTCATAAATACATAATAACCATGTAATTTGAATAGATCAAAGTAAAAATGGTAGTATCTATTCATAGTTAGTAATTAAAATTATCAATGTAATTAAGAGGAAAAAATTGCAACATGTACAATTTGGTTTTACAAGTTGTAACTTGTACAAACATCACAATATATATTAGTATATCAAGAAGTAAAGTTTTCTCAATTTTGTTCAAGATTGTTTTTATATTGACGCATGACAAGCGAACATTTTGCTTCATTTAAAAAAATATATATAATAAAATTAAGTCAATAATAATATTAAAACAAAACGAATTTGAGTATATTGATTAGTAGGAATTAATAATTAATTTCATAGAGATAAATTTTAATAAAACATGATGAAAAGATAATTATATGCAGTTAGTCAAAATGGTTATCTAAATCTATTTTCAATACTAATATATAAAATTAACATTATTTGAACATCACCTCATATGGCATTTTCTATCACCTTCAATCCATATCTAATTTGAATATAGCATCATATCATTTTGAAAAATATCTGTAATTTATATCAAAGATTTACGTTCTTAAAAAATATATCTTAACCTCTGTGTTATATAAATAAAATTTTCTAATTATAAGACATTCTAATGTTTCTGTATGCATTTAGGCTATAAGGGATAACCCTGTCTCGTGATCAAATTTCGATATAAATTTGCTACATATATGGCTGAAAATATAATGAGTATGAAGTCGTCAACATATCCGAGTAGTCCATAATTTATTTCGGGAATAAAGTCGAAGGGAATCAAGAAATAGAGTAGCGAGGAAAATTGTACCATAAATACTTGGGTTCTGAAATAGTTTTGAGTTCTATTGGTGACTAAAATCCTCCTTAGTCTTCTCAAAAGCAATGGTAGATCCTTTAAATGCTCAAGAAAATTCCTTCCAGTTCCTTAATAATAATAATACAAATATATATATAAATTATCTAATTAATTATAATTTAACGAAATACTTGAATAGGTGCGATTATATAGATTCACTTTGTGTATAATTTCCTCTCTTAGATGAAACATGGATGCCGATAGATTATTTGTTGTTTCTTCAGGGTTGAAGTTCAATAAAACCAGAGTTATTCGTTGCCTGGATGTTATTAAAAAAATGATATAATTATGCAGGCTTTAATACAATGTAATACCTGCAATATGGACATTTTGGAGTAGATATTGTTGTGAGTCGATCATTATACTCCATCAAACACATTCCACAAAATATATGTCTACAATTCGTTTCAACTCCTAATTCAACTCTACCCAGACATATGGAACAATCCATTTCTTCGGACTGTGCTATAGGAGGACACATTCCGGAAGAAAATACACCTTGACTCCATCGACACGCTCTATTCAAAGCTATGTAAGTAATCAGCAATACAAGGAAGATCAGTATTATGACGATGGTGCCAAGGTATAGGGTGAGCATTATTATTTTCAAGAATCTTCCAAGGTCACGTGATTAATTAAATTTTATGACGAAAGGATGAAATAAGCAATGATATTATTAAGTAGGTGTATATTGGGGAAAGGGGTTCATTATAACTTCAAAAAATGAATATTATAGAACTATCAATTTATTATTTAAAAGTATGTAGAGGGTCCTACACTACAATTGGAACGAACTTTGACTTCATCCAGATACAGAACAAATTCATTATGATGATTTTTTGAGTTTTATTCATTGGCATATTAATGTTTAATATGTTAATTATTGTGCCTCATCACTGTTTCAATTCTCCAACGGAATAACCATTATATTTCATAATGAAAATGTTAATCCTGTATAAACGGCCTCAGAGTTGGTAATATTGATTTTACGGTCAAATAATAGTTTTAGTAGGGGTCTTAATTTATGAAAATGAACAAACCAAAACTTTAGCCAAAGTTCGGAGCATATTTTAACTACTCTAAAAAAAAAAAAAAATAACCGGCCAACCCTCCCCTACCCGAAAATTACTTTTCACCCATGAATTTTAAGTTTATAAAGTATAGTTTTAAGGTCATATAAAAGGTCATAGGTCACAAAAAGGTAAACTGATTCTAAATTTTTATTTTAGTGGGTGTGCTAGGTGGTCCAATTTTTAGAGTGCCCTGTTAATTCGATATTCTGTTTTATTTTAATTAAAAAGTTATGTTTGTAAAGTTTCAGTCTTTAAATGGCATTTTTTGACATCTATAGCTATTTGAAAATGACTTTTTTTTTAACGAAATTTTCCATTTGTAAAGAATTCAGAAGTTTGACTTTTAAAGTTATGTTGTTGAATTTGCAAAGTTTAATTAAAGTTCCTTTTCTAAAGTGATACATTAGATTAGAATCCTTATTTTTCATTTTGAAGAAAAATAAATTGTATCCCAACGAAATATTTCGGCTACTCAAGCGATCAGAACTCTTGCATCCGAAAAGTAGGCCTAAAATATAATTTCTAGCATTAATAGATCTTTTGAATATAGAATGATGTTCTAAATTGCATCTTAATTGAATGAGAAGCCATTTTGTGGTCTCAAAGTGGATATTTTTACAACTAAAAATTGACAAATTTCCAATAAACCTTGATGAACTTCATCAAATGGTTTTATGAATAAATACTTATATTCAACTTATCAATGGCATGGAATACTACTTGATATCAATAAGAAACACTGAATTTCCAAAAATGGCTTGAATTTTTTTCTTTTAAATAATTAGGCACGAGAAAAGGAGTATAATTTGAGAAGAATATTTTATTCTTTTCATCATGATAGTTAATGTATATCTACAACCTCGGAAATTAATTTTTTATAATGATATAATAACATATTTGTAATACATTTTAGGGTTTGATATATAATAAAACTAGACAATGGAGATATATATTTTGATAGAGGGTAAAAGTTTAAGTCCTTTTTGTGTGTTGGTCATATTTTGACATCCAATAGTTCACTAGTTTCTATGATATTAATGAAAAAAGAGATTTCATTTTTACAAAACTTGGTTATTTACATGGTTACTATATATACATATATATGTATGCTTGGGTTGCTTAGGCCTCTCCCAAAATGTCCGAAATCAAGAATGCTGACGCACATGAAAACGCTCTACACACAAAGTTTGCATTATATGGCTTAGCTTTAAATTTTTCTCTGTGTTACCTTTCTTCAAAGAATATACACTTAATAAAATAAAAAAGTCAGAATTTTAAGATTTCAAAACTGTATTAAGGCGTGTGGTACCATTTGAATGCGTTGGTATTGCTGACATTACTATCTTATTTCAACTCTTACAAATTAATATTTGGATGTATAAGAATTTATGAAGGAAAACGATCGTAACATTTTATTTCATACATAAATATATCTTAAATGGTCCCAGGGTTGGTTTCAATTACATGATCTAGACCAACGTTTCTCAAAGTGGGTGATACCACCGACCTGGATCGGAGCTTTGATGTCAGGAGGCGTTAATGCGAAAATTAAAAAAAAAATGTGACTACAAGGTAGCTAAGCCTTAAATGATGAAAGCAAGAATTGGTCCTGACCTGGGTATTGGGAACCCAACAAACATTATATCTACAATGTCAATGATAAGAAGGAGAGTCGGTATTTGATATCATTGATAATTTTTTGCTATCATTCTTGCGGTATCATGATGTACCGTCCATGATAGCTCGTCCTCGTTGCTTCATCAGTTTCATAAAAAGCTGTACTTGGTGTACTTTCAGTGCTTTTTGTAATCCAAAGTCAGCATCTGGTAGCAAAAATCCTAGTGGTCGACTTCACAAATCAATTAATACTGTTTTCACAGCAGTAAATAAGTTCAAGGTGTATTCCCTCAGTTCCAGACTGTTTCGACAATTTGGCATTGATATTAATGAAAAGTTAAACGTTTATTGCTACAAATAGAAGTTAAATGGCTATCCAAGGGTAAAATTCCTGAAAATTATCCATTCCTTGTACGAACATTAAAACTGGGCTCTATCATGATCTAAAAAAACACCAAGGACGTCCTTGTTTTTTATCACTTATATCTGTGATCTCCACTTTTCTGTCAAACTAAATTTAGCTCTTCAGCCTTTGTGAATTGGATTAAGAAAATCCAAATACAGATGATCACCTTTAAGGTTATAGTGCTCGCATGGGAAAGTTGTAAAGATATATGTCTGAACGATATCATAATTTTTATATCAAATTGTACCAGATAGTCAATTCATTTTTAGAAGTTAGCAGTGAGGAAACAAGAGAGGTGGAACAAGAATTATTTTTAACCAAGAACGACCGGTATATTGTATAATTTTACCCGCACGTTATATTTTCTCTTTCTATCTCGAAATTAGAGACAACGACAGCTGAAACAGTTCATTTTCTATCCTCTTAACTAGGAGGAGAGGGATTTCGACTCTTCGTGATATTTGGGCAATTAGCATCTTGGGGAATCATGAAAGTAAATGGGAGGTCACATTATGTGGAGGAGTGTATCTGTGGAATCCAGAATGAGGCCAGAGGAGATCACATCTAATTGAGTAAAAAATTACAACTTTTCCTTCTATCGACCATGAACCATTACAGTATAATTACAGGATGAATGTCATTGGTATTATGGAGAGGAACAATATCATCAAATCCAATAATTCATCGAACAGAAAATTAGTATTAACATATATAGATAGAAATGTACAGTACAAACTCTAATGTTTCTCTAACCCTACGTGGAAACTTATTCGAACAACTATGGTCAATTGAGTCGATATTCCTCTCCTTCTACTCAAATATTAGGTTCTTTGTTTCGAAGTTTAATAATAATTATTATTAAAAGGCTCCAATGATTTATTTTAGACTATCCGCTGTCGTTGTCTCCAATTTTGAGAAAGAAATATAAAGTATGACGTGCAGGGGAAACATATTCAATGTACCCAAAAACAACATTGATCTAAGCCCAAAGTTCGGGATATTATACCAAGATTTTTGGTTTAAAAAAAGTATATGTCCTCTTTCCAGTGTTATGAACTAAGGTAAAAATATATTTTATTACTTTTCAAACATAATATTTGGTAGAATGGGCCTTAACTGAAATAGCCTTGTTTTTTTTTCAATCAAATAAACAACTCTAGAATTACAGAACGTCTTCTTTTTATGGAGTTTAAGCCTGATATGGAAGGAATTAATATTATTATCCCTACACTAAATACACCCATCCCATTATTTTCATTTTGTTTAGGGGGTTAAACTTCGCTAGGGGGCCCAAGCCTGAAAAAGTTTGGGAAACTCTGATCTAGACTAAATGCACCAAAAATGATGATTGAATAACGGATATAAATTATATTCAAAACCTGAGCATTCGTGTGTGCTCATAAAAGACGGAGCGTAACGCTGAGGATTAGTTGCATAGTTATAATTGTAAACCCTTGTTGGATTTAGGGATCAACATCGCAGTAATTCAAGTCAATGTCCTTGTTTATTTCCTTCTTCCCATCCTCCGATATGACAGTTGATTGTAGCTAATCTCCTCCAAAATGTTCTTCAAATTGTCAGGGTTACCATACTGATTTTCGGTTTCTTTATTTTAAAACATGCCCATCAAACACACGATTTGCGTCACTAGTTTTAAGTGAAAGTCTTTGTTGGAGTCAGAGTAGAATTGAGGATCGACATCAGAGTAATTCCTGCCAATATGTCTTTGGTATATATGGAGTGGGATTTGTATTTTCATTTCCTTCCTCTCACGGTTGCTTGCGGCTAATCTAATACAACGTCTTCCAAAAAAGTATTTAAATTGTCAGGATTATCACGTACATTTTCGGGTTCTTTTATTTTTACATACAGGTGGGACATATTTTATGCATCTCGGGATCTGGATGAGGTCAATGTTTGTGTAGTGTATGACCCTGTATATGGAAGAAGAGACAAAAAACGAGTAAATAATATATATAATAGGTACATATTGACATAAAAAGTAAATGATTTATTTATTTACCATAAAAAAAGTAAACAAGAATATTTTAATATAGGTTCATAGATAATAATTGAGAATATCCTTTGAGCATTCATACATATGTTCTGAATATTTTCAAACCATTAAGTACAATAAATGATTTAATAGTAAGAGTATTATTATGGAGTAGGAACATTAAATAATATCGTAGAATAATATAAAAGACAGTGATCAAATGTTCCTATTATGATTTCATCATTACTCATTATAACTGATACCTCAGTCCTTTCTCTTATGAATCATTTTGATGAGTGCAATTTAGTTTGGGTTTATCCAAATATAGGGTGGTTCACTAAAATATGAACACTTTGAATTGTTGAAACTTTAACGTGATATAATTTATTAATTAACAATATAAATTAAACATAATTAATCCTAGAAATAGATGTGTATCTGAGCTTTCTTAATCATTTATGGATCCACCCTTAGCGGCAATGATGGCTTCCAGACGACGGTGGAAGGCCTGGCACACGCTGTGGATGTAGTCCTCTGTCATGGGATCCCAGTGGCTTTGAGTGCCTTGGTTTTTGTATGACAGACACTGGAGGCCTTCCCCTTGGCATGTACCGTGTGGAAAACTCCAAGGCAGCCACATTGTCGGAACCCGGGAGCCTTTATGTGACTGGGAACCACACCAGCGGGGCTGCCTTGCTGCTAGAGACATGTTGCTCTGTGGTACTAAGTGTCCTCGTTGATTCATCAATGTCGCCGAGGCTTAAGTGCCCGTCATTCTGTCTGTTCTTCACAGGGTCAACAGTCTAGGGTTTCTCATCACTGAAGATGAGATGTTTAGCTTTGACCTTCTTAAGGTCATTCAAGAGAGTCTTGAAATAGAGGAGAGGGTTTTTTTTCATTGCTGTTGTCAAAAGTGGCCTTTCCACCCTCACAAGGCTTTTTCAGCCTACATTTTTGAACGCTCTCTGGACAGTCTGGTGGGAAACCCGGAGATCTCTTGCATGGGCCCTCATGGGCTTTAGGTAATTGGCCTGGGTTGTTTTCTTTAGCCCCTCCGGGCCCAGTTTGGCCTTTTTGATAGAACACTTCTTCCTTTTTAAAGTTACGGACTTGCCAACGGTGTAGACGTTTGTCCTGGAGATGCTCAACTTGTTAGAGACTTCCGTCTGGGGGTTTCCAGGGTAAAGTAGTGTGCCAATGGAAATTCGTTAATCACGTTCAAGTGTCCTTTTCCTGACCTGTACGTAACTAAAAGAGCTCTGATTTATTTTGTTTTATGCTTTAATATATCGGAAAATAAATTGACTTACATCACTCAAACTTGATTAATGATTGAATTAGCTTGTGTTCAGATTTTTTAATGGTCCACCTGATAGATAAGTAGAGTTGTAAATATTATGCATTTTACCTATGTACCAAAAAACCAAAAATTAAGTTGGTAACCCCTGACAACTTCAATAATGTTTGAAAGGAGAGCAACTTAGCTGTCATGAGGGGTCATCCAATTAGTTTTGAGCAGCTGTGACATTCAGGTAATAAACACAACTCCGATTTCAGTATAAAGTTAGGAGAATCCCTCAGTTTTCGATCAACTATTCTACTCTAAATCCAACATGGACTTACCTATATAACTAAAGAGGGGATTTTTGTAAGAGTGCGAGAAGAACGGAGGAGTGAGACATATTGTGTCACTGAATTAAGACCCTCGTTATTCTAGGCTATCTGATATATGATTTTGGAGGAGAAAATGAATTACTGCTATAAAGAGTAGATCATTCTATATTCAAAATTGCATTGGAACAGGGGAAATATTGTAGTTAATAATTGTTTAAATTCATATATGTACATTTATTTTATTATGCATTTTTTTTTAAATGGACACCAAATATAGGCAAGAATGCTTACTTCAGATGGAGATGCTAGCACCACCACGACTTATTAATAGAGTGAGGAGTTTGTTATAAAAAAAGAGCGCAAGGAGAAGGCGAGAGCAATACATATAATACACCTAAATTAAGACCCTTGTTAATGTCGACTGCCCGTTATATGATTTTGAAGTGAAAAATTAATTACTGCTTTAAAAATTGAAATTACTGCTTCAACATTGAAAATAACATTAGCGCGGGAAAAATATCATAATTATTTTTAAATTTATATACATTAATTTTATTTTGCATTTTTAAAACAATATACAAGAAAGATAGGCAAGAATGATTCTTTTAGAGCAGTGGTCGGGGAACAGGGATAAATTACTCCCAATTGGTTAATTTAGAAATTTTTTGGGGTAATTGAGGGTTGCAGTCTTGTGACATGAATGAACCAGTGACCAGTCACCTGACCAAAATAACAGAAAGGTTATTTGACTACTTTCTAGAATCCGATTCCTATACTGTCAGTAGGATTTTAGATCCTTTCAAATGTGACCTGGTTGATTTTCCTGACGAGCTTGAAGGATCAACAAGACAATTTTCCCCTCGCTTTGAAAACAAAGCGTAAGATTAGTATAACTATTACTTCGTTTAATTTACATTTATTGATATAGTATGACATAGCCTTGACGAATCAAGTGACACGACATAATTGACAGGTGCCAGTTAAATATATTGGGTATTTTTGTGGTATCCAGGTAACACCGTGATAAGGGTAATTGAAAGAAAAGATTAATGGCTAAAAAATTATCATATTATTTATTAATTTTGACAGTCTTATATATTCCATGAGTATTGGTACGATTGAGTGAATCAACTAGGGCTTTATACGAAGCACAGTGTATATTTTGATGATATTATACATCTTTATGCCGGTGCGAGAGATGGATTGAGGCCGGGGAAATTGAAAAAGAAGAAGGGGAAAAGGGAGAAGAAAAGGGGAAAAGGAGTGAACGTTCATCAAAGCCTTCTTCACTGGTGCATGGTAGAAAAAGAGGAGAAAGCGAAAGAAATGTACGTTGATGGAGGAAAAAAGAAAAAGGGAGGAACGGAGAGGGGGGGGATTTGATATCGATTTTTTCCTCTCTTCTTCGTTGGTGAAATATATATAAATGTATTTATAATAATATATATTCATAGTCAGAGAAATACAGCTGTAAGATGTTTAGTAGTAGTATAGTGAAGAAATATATATCTACTAATACCAGACGTATTAGTCTTTATTCTTCTTTTCTTGTTCGGTTTCACGACGACGTCGTCGTTGTTGTTGTAGTAGTATTAGTTTCAGTTGACTCTGTGCACTTGAAGAGGGCGGAAGAAATTGATAATAACATATTTTCCCAACTTTTAAAAACCATTATAATTTATTAGTCGTCATATTCATAGTTAGTGAGAAAATCATATTATGAGAGGTGGTGATGGTCTCATAAGCTGGGCGTGACATTAACAATTTTGTATTTAAAATGAACGAAGAAGAGCGTAAAATTGTGGATGAGTTCTGCCACTTGCTTGAAAAGTCCAAGCAGTTGTTTAATGGTCTGCGGGACATGCCCCAATATGGCCACAAACAGTGGCAAGCCTACTTTGGAAGGACTTTTGATATATATACAAAGCTTTGGAAGTATCAACAGCAACATCGGGGGATTTTAGATGAGCGCTATGGACTCAAACGATGGCAAATTGGGGAGGTTGCCTCCAAAATAGGACAGCTTTACTATCATTACTAGTAAGATGTTGATCTGATGAGTTGATTCTCAATAAATATGTGACCCATGAGGGCGTCCGCAGGGGGTGGGCTGGATGAATTAAGGAATTTTTGCTTTTTACTAGAAAATTTAATATTTAATTTTTTTGTGAACAGTTATAGATTTTTCAATTATTTTCCAAAAAGTTTAATTTTTGATAGATTTTTTGCAAAAAGTAATTATTTATGAATAAATATGAATTTTGGAAATTTTTTTCTGTAGATTGTATATTTCAAATTTAATTTTGAAATTTTTTTTCCAAAAAAATTTAATATTAAAATATTTTCCCAAAAAATATGATTTTCTTTTTTTTCTCAAATTTTTTTTTTCAAAAAAAAATCCAAAATCCAAGCCTCCACCTCAAAAAAATTAATTATAACCCTGCGGACACCCCTGCCCATATTGGTATATTACTAAATAAAAACAATGTGGATGCAACAATCTCTCTCTATTTTTTTTTTTTTGGAGTGTGTAGACGCCCTTTTATTTTTCTAATTCAGAGCAAAATGTCTATAGTCATCGTAGAGAGAGAGAGAGATGTCATTATTTAATTCCAAGACGCGAGAATGAAGAATTTTTATTTGAATTTAATGTATGTACAACTTCTAATATTCCATTGCTCACAAGAACTACCATTAAAATTTTTCATACTAATACATAGAAAGGTTTCTAATTCTCCTCCCAGGATAGATTTTATAATTATTTTATATACGTACATTCATACATCAATATTAGTGTTGGGATTCTGTCTGAAAATCTTTAACCGGTCTGCGACCATTGTGATTTTGAGTGAATCCCACTAATAATCGATATTTCGATCCGGACCGCATTCTTCGACCGTATACCGAAAAAAATCACTTTTTCAAATCATGAATCGACCCCCCCCCCTAGACCTGTACAAATACGAGGTTGGTCATAAAAGTTTCAAATCTCAACGTGAAAATGGTAGTACTCGTAAATAAAAGCTAGTCATATCTAGCTAGCATCTGTTGACAGTTACTCACCAAAGTTTCAGTCATTTTGGACGCGCAGCTGTTATCTAACAGTCGTTTGAGTGAGTTGATAAAAGTATTTTTCTGAAAATGGACATCATTGGGTATCGAGCTGTCGTTAATTGTTTTTGTTTTTTTGAAAGTGTAGCCTTGTAATAGATTCAAACAATATAAAGGCTTGTTATGTTAATATTTGAGTCGTCTAAGTCAATAAAAAGTGTCTCGTGAACATTTATTTTGCATTGTACTATTTGGAAGGGTTACAGAGATGGGAGCATCGCTAGGAGAAGTGTGTAGAGTTGCAAAAAATCTACCAAATTCAGAAAAAATGTCTTGGATCTTTGCTAGGTCAAAAACTTTTCAGAATGCCCTTGTGTGATCTATGAAACACATTTTACTTCGTACGACGTTATTGTAGGCCGACGTACACAATTTTGAACACTACTTACGTTAGCAAGTGTTCATCAATAAAATTGTCTAAACAGAACTTTAAATGAGACCGATTTTTGTTCTGTTAGATTGATCTACAGCAAATATATCTTTTGATCGATCTAAACCGAATTTTTCTCTGAAAACATGAATTCTTGTCATACCCTAGAAAGTGCATAGTATATCTACAAGGGGATGACTCAAAAATTAGAATACTCTACGAGGCTGTCTAGCTTAAATCTTAAAAGTATGACAATTTTGTACTTGGCTCAATTCGAAAAGAGTTGAAAAAAGGTACAATTTGATTTTTTTTTGTGCGTCAAAAATGTCTTAATCAACAAGATAAACGGCAGAGGGTGTGCGATCTCTTCCGCACACAAGTCGAGCTTCGACATGAAGATCTTCACAGTGGACGCTGTTGTAAAAGGGAGAAATAATCACTTGTTATCTGAATCAAGAACTCAGGTCAAGAGATTCAGGACCAAACATCTGGGTCAGGTCATGGTACTCGGGGGGAATAGTGTCTGACGGCAGTCTACTACAAGTTCCTCTGGTACCATGTCCTGACATGGTAAATAAATGGATTGTCAATGCAAAATTGGATTTACAGATAAAATAAAGTTTGTTGGAATTAGTCTGGAAATTCATTGGTATTTAAATTCGACACATAAACATTGTGGTTTAACTGAAATATCTGTCCTTTTCTGAGTATATTTTATTTATTTATCAAACGTCAAGAAATGCCACAAAACTATGCATTTTGGACATAAAATAAACATATATACATATTATCTCAATTGAATCAAGTTTCTTATTAGATTATTTAATTCATTCGCAAATACCTTACTACTAACACAATATATAAATGTATTTAATTTCTTCGTTCTTAGGCGGTCTTGCCGCATTATAAATGTATGTGTGGTAAAAATACAAAATAAGAAAACAAACATGGTTATGTTCACATTAATTCTTATTTGCCCCATATCCTACTCGTGCGGAATGCTTTTTATCCTTAGTCATTTTTTACGTATTTTCAGGATCCATCGTATATATTATAAGTAGATATAAGAACATTGATCAATTTTTTAAGGCAAAAAGAGAGAAAAAAAAAAGAGACTAAATTTTTGAAAGATGATCACCCAAAATATCAAATTTGAGGAATTTGTAATCAAAGAAAAATATAGTTCTATAAGATTAATTTGAAGTAATTAGTGTAATTTTATATATTTTTTAATTTATTCATAAATTTTGCTATATTATATCGACTAATCAAGATTTTAGAAATATTTTATCTGTTAATTTTTCTCTCCGATCAGTATTAGTAATTTTAAACATACTAAAAGACGTACACATAAACAATTTTAAGTTGGGAAGATCTTGAGGACTCTTGTTGGACGGAGTCATCTCATCATCAACACCATTGTAGAAGATCAGGATTTGACAGTTTGGTGCAAAAGTATTTCTCATTTGTTACAAGATTCAGTCCATTTTTCGCCAAATATATCCTTTCGTGTAATTGGCTGTTGTTTGAATCTAGATGAGCCACCATATGTTAGGGAGCTAGATTCCAACAACAGCCAATTACACGAAAGGATAAATTTGGCGAAAAATAGACGGAATCTTGTAACAAATGAGAAATACTTTTGCACCAAACTAGAAAGCTCATAATACGAACAAACATTGAAAAATATTTCACGTCATTTCGTATTTTCGGAGACTCTTAACAGAATTGCCAGATTGTCTTTTCAATCAGTTTGCCCTTTGAAAAGTACGATTTAGCATTTTTAAATTTTCCCCTAAAATTGAAATGAATTTGTATTTAATTGTTTTGTTTTATGTAGTCCATTTTTCAATGTGAATGAATATAAAATGACCACTCTATTTGTTGTTTTATCCCCACGTTAATGATGACTTACAAAGTTTAAATCCTCACTCTTTACGAATCAAAATATCTACAAAAGTGTTATGAATAAAGCCTTCGATGTATTATAATAAAGTTTCGAATACATTGAGAGATACACGGAGAGTGTAGATCATAAAGTTAACTGAATATTAAACCGAAAAGAATAAAAGAAACAGAAAGGTAAATTTAATATATAGAATAAACTAGATAATGGAAGAGCCAACACTTTTGGAAATTTTATAGATTGCCCGAGACTTTTTCAAAATACCCGATTTTCAACTTTACCCGTAACATATATATATATAAAATCTTAGAGATGCCTCAAATGGCTTTGTTGGAATCTTAGTAGAATTATAGATGAACAGGATTGTAATTCCTGTCTATGTATATCATTGCTGGAGAGAAATACTTTTTACGAGCCCTATTTTTATTTTCTTTACATCTGTGACACTTTATTAACATTTGCCGTGTTGCATTGACGCCAAGGATACAAAATTATTTGGGCTGATTCTTTAGTTGAAAATGACAAATGATGGTTTTTCTCACGACATTACTTTCCTAATTGTGTCTCGAAATCTGAAATTTAACAAATTACATTTTAATGTAGTTTACCATAACAATTACATATTATTGATATTAATACGAGAATACAGTAGAAGGACATTCGGTATCATGCAATACTCTTTTTGAAGGTCAAAGGCAGCCCAAAGGTTGGGGAACACCCTTGTCGACAATGAAACTTGAAAGGTTGAAAAAAGTCCATTTTTTAATATCTTTTTGGACAAAAGCATTATTTTGACATACCTATTAATCTTTTATGTGTACCTCGGTTTTTATATTCAGGGTGTATATAAGCTCTTTTAATATAGTCCTTGATTCACCCTTAAAACCTTCGTACTCCGTAGTGTGTTCCCTAAATCAAGTAGTTAAACACTACACCTTTGTTTTACCATGGCTTCAAAAAGCTTTAAAAGTTTTAATGTCTTTAGTGAACTAAGGCTTTAATAAGTCTTTTAAATTAATTTCTATACATAAATACGTTTGTTTATCACGTGTATATTATGTTTATAGCCAATAGAAACGTAGGATTGGTTTAGTATTGTATATATTTAATATCATCATGAAAATCTAAAGATTTTACAATATTATGTTTAAATGCCTCAATATACCTTAATATTGGACGAGTGGAATACTTTTTTCTAGTTCCAACTTGAAGAGTGTTTTTTTATTCATTTGACAAAGGTGTTATTATTTAATTTTTGTAAGTTAGTTAAATTATGTAAGCATGAAGTAATCACTTCAACGTGTGTTCATTCATAGTGATGAAAATCGTGAGTATTTTGGTTATGTTAAAAAAAAGAAAACGAAGATCAACATGGTAACCCTGACAATTCGAATAGAAGAAGGAAAAAATAATGAATGGTACTTTGGATGAGGTTTAGCAACGAGGGTGTGTTGTTAAAGCACAGCCAGTGAGCTCTCTAGATGCTAAAGTACTTCCTGACTCATCACTTTGCGTTATTTTTTTTTTCTCCAGCTGTTATTCCTTCACTCTTGAGAAGATAAAGTTTGAACTTTAGGGGTCGTAAGTCAATCCAGCTCGGAGTAATTGAGCCAAACACAAAAAGTGTCTCGTGAACAATTATTTTGAAGAGAAAAACTACGAGTACTATTTCAATGGATACAAGAAATGAGAACATCGCTGGGATAAGTGTGAAGAGTTAGAGGGAGACTATGTTTATAAATAAAGATTCAAGAATAGGGTCTTGTATCTGTGTCAGGTCGTAGACTTTTCGTTTCACAACGGAATGCAGGTTATCAACCTATACATTTTTTAAGAAGTATACTCACGTGGATTTTGACAATTTTCAAATCCCTAAATAATTGATGTTATCTCGAATAAAATAATGATGACAACGGCTTTAGAAAGTCAAAAAACAAAAACAAAAAAAAAACCCACAAAATTTTCCCAATAACAAAACTTGCATGCTAAAAAGGCGTAGGATTTAAAACCCTATCCATAGTTTATATGTTTATATATATATATATATAGATCGCTTCTCAAAATTACCAACATATACATTTTTTAAATCTATTCTTGTGAAGATTTCAACAATTTGTACATCTCGAAACGTGATATTAATATGAGGACTTGAGGCTTGAAGGGGATGCATCATTCATCAAGGCGAGTATTGGAAAGTTAGAAAGGCGTTTTTAGGATTATATATATATATATATTTGGTCTCTTTAATGATTATATTGAATAATATATGGAAAAATAAATCCCTTTTTTGACTAATGAACATTGTGTTTTTCTATGTTAAATTAATCTTTCTCCACGATTGAGATCTTTTTGAATTTGATCGAGTAGACTTTTATCATACTTACTTACACTCCATTCAAAATAACTGCTTTTCACTAAACATGCAGGGGTAGGCAAAAGTATCCTGACAATATTTTCAAGTAAATTTCAACAATAGAAGATGGCATTTAAGACAAAATTTACTACATATGATCGTCCTCAGGATTGATTTCCAACTGTAAACGGGAAATAAAGGCTAAGTAGGCCTTTATTACATCTCTTTTGTTTAAGTGGGGTACGTTACTCTTAACAGAGAGCTTCAGGGATTTCAAGGAGCTATAAGGATGTTCTCTAAGCTCTGACTTCAACTAGAAACCACAGGGGTTGAGGTGAAGGCTGTTGGAAGGCCACTCATTAGGATTGATGACAGTTTTGGTAACATGACAAGGGAACATGAACCTTGTATCTGGAGGATATGTAGTACCCAATCTTTACACTTGAAAAAAAAAAGAAGAGATTTTCAGGTTTAGAGAGGGGGAAATGGAACTACGTAGTTTAATGGACAACACGCTCAGGACAAATTATTTATTCTCTTGAACTCAATGTTTGCGCCCCAGTCGTTCCTAGAGAAGGAAATATACTTCATTTAAATGGACTTCAAAGAAAATTCAGATGGAGTAAAAGTAATACTATAATGTTTATTTATACTTAATCAATGCATCTCCATCTGACGAACTAAATTAACATTTTAGAAAAAAATAAGACAAATTATTTTAGCTAATAATATGAAATTTGAATAAATGACAGGAATTCCTCATCACAGCTGCTTATAAAGAATGACAACAAACATATAATATTATTCATACAAAATAAAGGGAAAGCTAAAAACCTCATGGCATGAAACAAATAAGACAATTATAGTATAAACCCCATTTGAGTGTAGATTATCTCCTCTTCAAAAGAAAAAAATAAGCACTTACATAAATTGAAAAAAAACCGTTGGTACTAATAAAGTTTAAGTTTTAGGTAGGTTAACGTATTATGTTGTGTGTATAGAGATAGGACGGGTCTGGGACCCAGATCCAAACTGCACGATTAGAGTATAAGTATAGGGATTTAAAACAATTTCGCATCCCCAGAACAAAATTTCAATATTTTTTTATTCTTGTATTTTCGAAAAACTTTAAAAGACCCTAGAATTAGAGATAGGATGAGTCTTGGACCCGTAACTGAAGAACCCAGGTGATGTATAAGTAATAAAACTTTTACAGAAATTAAAAAATATCCAATAGAATTTTCCGGATCATAAAAAGCCTATAATATTGCGTAAATGAGATGGGACGGGTCTTGGAACCGGATTTTATAGCTTAGAAAAATATCTTATGGATTTTCCTGAATTAAAAAAAAATCTGAGGAATTTTCCGGACCTTGACAAGGCTATAGTATTGCATAATTAAGATAGAACGGATCTTCGAAACGAATCCTCAGTTTCTTTTTGGCACGGTGTTGGTAAATTTGTATTATCTGAGTAGATCCAAATTTGAACCGCCTTCAGGTAATCCAACTTTTATGGATATTAAAAAATATCCAATGAAATATTGTTATAGCTAATAAAAAGATCCAATGGATTTTCAAGATATTAAAAAAATATCCAATAAATTTTCTAGATCTTAAAAAGCCTAACGGATTGCATAATAAAGATAATACGTGTCTTGAATACGGGTTTAAAGTACTTGTTCACTGTATAGGTAAATTGTTATCGTCTGAGAAGATCTCAGACCGAACGGGCTCTGGCTACTTGAATTTATACATATATTAAAATAGATCTGATGGATTTCCCACATCTTAGAAAACCTATAGTATTCCTTAATAAAGATAGGATGTCTCTTGAATCCGAATGACTCGGCCATAGTATAATTAAACTTATATTATCCGAGAGCCGAATCGGTTTTGGCTACTTATACTATTACGAATAATACAAAAAGATTTGATAGCTTTTAGTATTCCTTAATACTTTATCCTAGTCAAAATAAATAAAAGATATTATTGATATAATATTTTTAATATATATTAGTACTTGAAACGACATCTACAAAAGATGTTTTTCTGAGAGGATTACCTTTTATTCTTCATATATTATATTATTATATATATTTAATATTTGGTAGAAAAGTTGACAAAATTAATTGATTATATTAATAATCTGAATCTTATTAAGTAATTAAATGCGAGATGTACAGGTATTAGTAAACCCGGAGAAATCCTTGTAGATGGAAAATGGAATCCCTATTTCTCTTTTCTATCTGCTATTCTGTAAATAATCTAAAAACCAATTTTGTGAATCCATGTTGTAGTTCCTCTTTCTTTAAGAAGCCCTTATAATGCCCCAGGATCGTCATGAATAACTCTTAAAACTGAATGGAGGTTATATTATTTAAAAGAATAAAGAAATTACTCGTAGTATAATAATAAACTTAATGTTTAAATTCGTTCAAGTTATTAAATGAATGGAAGACCATGTATACAGAGTTGATCTTATCTAGTGGTATGCATTTTATTATTTTCTATTCTGAATGAGATTAGTGCAAAATCACAGAGGAAGACAACATGACATCTTGTCTCTGATCAGGTCAAGTTGAGATGGTTGGAAAGAAGATTCTAAATTTTCTCTAGACCAACAAAAATTCGGGCAAAGTTTTGTTCTTTTATATAAATAATTTGCACTGTTGATGCCACTGTGAATAATCAGAACAGCTGTAAAACAACTGTCCGGACTTTTGGAACCTCACCATCTGGCCACCCTTATCTCCAGACTCGAACCCCTAGGACAACTCTATCCTTGTGCATCTGGAGGATAGGATGTGTACAACTCCTCGCAGGAGTGTTCAGTCTCTAGAGGCTTCCTTCAAGAAGGAGTGGACCAAGCTCGAGCCTGAGAAGGTCTGCAAGGGATTTAGGCCTCGTATTGAGACAATTATTAGAGCTGAGGGCTCATATTTAGAGTAAAACTTGTGCAGAACACTATTTTGAGATGAATTTTGTAAAAGAAATGTCCTCATACAAACTAAAATAAAATGTGTAGCACTAGATAAGATCAACGCTATACTTCAAAGGGGTACCTTCTTTTATATACATAGATATATAGCAAATTACTTTTTTTATTAGAGGTCTGTTAATTAGAGTGTGTTTCAACCATATAGGTTGTTGATCTTGAAAGAACTGTTGACACTTTTTTTTTTATCAGCTCACCATTATGAATGCAAGATGGAGGAAAAACGTTTGGTTTATTGATCTTATTTGTAAATTTAGAATATATTGGATTAAAGGCACAATAGGAAAAGTTGGTATATATTAGTATTGGTGTTTCTTCTGGAAATATTAGACCGGTCTGAGATCCTTATGATTTTGTTGGATCAAATTCATTTGGTTCCTTCAAAAAGTTTGGTTTAGAATTGTCTAATATAAAAATTTGGTATAGATTTGAATCTAATGCGAGGGTCGTTTGAAAAGCCCGTCCAAAGTCTGAGAGATGGCTCTACTGGCGCGTATCGAGGTTATGATTAGTTAGTAGCATCTATTGGAAGAATAAATACCAATTTTCAGCCAGATTGGTATATTTATTTATGTTTGGCATTCATTTGAATCGAGGAAGTGGAACAATTTCCAAAAAATGGAGGAAAAAGAATTTCGTGTGTTGATTAAACATTAGTTTATGAAAGCCAAAACGCCTTCGGAGGCTAAAAAGAAGCTTTTATGGAGACTCTGTACCTTCGAATAGAATAGTTTATGCATATGTGCAGTGGGTAAGGCAAGTTGGAACCCTGTTTCCTTTAATTTTGCAACCACAACTGTGTAGGTCTGAGCTGGCGCATTGTCGTGATGGAAAAGGACTTTTTGTGGGCCAATCATGGGCGCTTTCTTGCAGCCCGGTTTTCAAACGACCCTCGTTAATACTTTTTTTCCTATTCAAAACATGACAAATGGTCGACAACCTTTTGAACTTATCTTATGGCGTTGTTGTCATTTATCAATTCTTCTACCCCATTTACAGCGGGGGCCCTTCAGCTTTTGCATACATGTTTCTATGGTTTAATAGTTAATAGCATAAATCTTTGGATCTAAACTATCCCATTTTTGGGTAAATATGTTTCTCTCCCTGAACAGAAGCTTTATCTGCCGTGGACAATAAAGAAACTGACTTTGGCAAAGTTATAAATATCTATGAGGATTTTTGGCGTGGTACAGGCTGTTTAAGTGTTTTGGGTCTTTTGTTTCATTCCAAATATGAGTAAACAATGTTACTTTTTATATTTATTTAGTATTCGGTTCATGAGTTAAAAATATGTGCTCACATCCCTAGACATTACATGCTGTTACGGCTCACGAATTTTAAGTTTAACTTGTTAATTGCTCCAATTGATATTCATAATAGTATGAATAAGGTTGTTGAGGGGTAGTGAGAGGTGGAATAAAAGAGTTACTAGAAATACGGTGAGTCACGTACGAAACGGAATCCCTGAGTTGAATAAATTAAAGAGACTGTGGGTTAGAACTTGGGCAATATATAGAAGGGGGGAGTCTTATGTAGTACAGAGTGTGGAAGATAATTTTTACGGTAAGGAAAAACAAAACTTTATTACATGATTTGAAAAAAAAGAAACACAAAATTAATTTTTTGGCAAATTGCATCTTGAAACAACAACAGCCTCAATAAAATGCCTGAAGCTAGATCAGGCTTTAACAATTTTGTCCTCAGGTTAGTTGGCCAAGACCTTTGAGATGTTGGACTTCAGTTATGCCCATTTCCATGTGAGATTGCCTTTGTGATGCCCTCAATGACGGCCCATCAAAAGTAATCCAGGGAGTTCAAGTCAGGGGATGACGGGTGGCCACATGTATAAAAATGAGCAAAGTTTTGGATAGAGAATTTCACTTCCTGGAGCCTTGGATGTCCCTTTACCAACGTTCTTGGCATACTGAATATTGCAGACAGTCCTCAGATTGACATAGATGATGGAGGCGATGTCTTTTTGGGCTAAATGTGCGTCCAACACTCTATCTAAACAAAGCTGATTTATCGGACAGTCATATGATCAAAAAATTATGCAAAATATTACTCAAAAATGCATTACAATCAGGGCTTGACAGCCACTCTAGCCTGTGGCTAGTAAAAAAACCATTTGGGCTTACCGTACCTTCACCCATTAGTTTTGATGGGTTGTTCTATTACTCAAACAAGCTTAAACATTTTCCTGATTGAACATTTGTGTGTGCTTATAATGACGGAGCGTAAAACATGATGATTTGTTCCATAGTTATAATTCTAAGTCCTTGTTGGACTCAGAGTAAAATTGAGGATCGACATTGGAATAATTCTTGCCAATGGTCTTGTTTATTTCCATATCCCCCTCCTCCCTAAGTACAGCTGATTGTAGCTGATCTAATGAAACTTCATGACAGATAAGCAGCTCTCCTCGAAAACATTTTTCAAATCGTCAGGGGTACCATGTTGATTTTATGTTTCTTTTTTTTTTAAATGCCCATTATACTCAGGATTTTCATCATTAGATATGAAGTACCTCTAACATTAATATGTGTAGCTTTATTCATGCAATTTAATTAAAAAATGCCCCTCTTGAAAGAGTAAAGGATACTTTTTCTTTTTTTTGGATCATGAATAACACAGTGTAACAGTTAAAAGGGGAAATTTTGTACAAATGAATTGAAGACAATAATCGAATTGATCTATGAGCAAAAAATCCAAATCGTATCTTAGTTTTTTTTCAGTCATCTCAATTATGAAATATCTGGGGGTATAGTAATTCTGGACTATTATCATTCAGACTCATTTTTTTGCCCTTAAAAAAATCCCAAATGAAAAGTAGAATTAATAAAACTTATGGAAATGTATTTTTATTGATTTTGTATCGTGATCTGACTTCGATATATTACCATTTTTTGGCTCAAAAATGATGAAAACACACACTCTTCTTTAGACCCTAATAAATAATTCATAAAACATAGTGATGAGGAATATCATAGCTCATATTATAGATAAATATTCAATCTATAATGTAAAAAAATATCTATTTAAAAAATATGGATCTCCATGGATTTTTGTTTTAGTTTGTATTTTTTTTTTATTAATTAAAACTAAAAGCAAAGTACCTCCATACCAGTCTTGTACTATTCTAAAAAGGATACAATATTTATTGTATTCAATTTTTCAGAAGGCCAGTAAAAAAAACAAAAAAAACTACTAAGCCCTATTGGCTAGAGTCCAATTTGAACGACAGTCCAGCCCTGATTAAAAAACGATTAAATCGAAATCGTAATTTTTTCTCACGCACCCTGTATTACATAAAACAACATTCTATGAGCTAGGACCCCATCTAGTTCGATAGAAGGTTGTACATTGAACCTGTTTGGTGTGTTAAATGAAAGGGCATTGGATTCTTTCTGTATGTACAACGTACATAAATATGTAGAAAGTGTCCTCCTTAAAAAGTAGAATGATTTATGGGGGGAGGGGTCTGTGGGTTTGTACATACTTCACTTTTACTAAACTAATATATATATATAGAATGAATTATTTTCAATGAACCCAGTGGACATTTTATGATGATGTTGTATTGAGTCCTACATTAGGGAGGTTTGTTTTTCAACTTTTTTCGAATTTGGAGTTCAGTTAATTTGGAAAAGTTGTGATATGGTAACAAAATAACCTTTGCAAAATTTCATTTCTCTACGTTGGGATCTTAAGGTATCACAACTCGTTCAAAGTTTGAAATGAGTCAAACGTTACTTATTTCGTCAATAAAGATTAAAATAGAGGATTAAAATGTATTTTACATTAATTAATGATGATTGATTTTATCCTACGAAGCAAAATAGAGAATTACATAGTAAAACTTGAACGTTTCCTTTCCAAAAATGTAAAAAAATGATGCGCGCTATACGCGGAGCATCAAATTTTCCTATCTTTTTTCTCTCTCTTATTTTTGGTTCCATAGGACAATTTTAGGGGAAATACATTGTGGCCACTTTTTATCTCTATATCTTCAGAAATTATTTTATTCCGAATAACCAAAAAAAAAAACCTATTTTTTCAAATTTATTGAAAAAATGGATACATTTTTTAGATTCTTGATCGGAATCATAGCTACATTTCGATCAAGCATTTCTTTTAGAGGGGCAAAAAACTTAATTAATAATTTAAAGTGACTTTATGGATGTTTTCAAGGTGGCGTTTCATTAAGGTCGTGCTGTTTACAACAACAAAAATTATATTTTTGCTAAATAGACTGTAAATCCAAATATTGTTATTTTTCTTAGATCTATTAAAAAAATTATATGCAAAACTATTTTTACCCTGTTCCTTTTTCTAACAGGATAAAGTAGTAGGGTAGATGGAGGTGAAATATTTCCATAATTTGAATTAAAACCTGGTATAACTGTTAAACAATATGCAAGGATGACAATTTCCTCATCTTGTTATTACAATAGAGATTCAAAACGATAAATAAGGCTGTTAGAGTCACGTAGATCATCAACTTCACCATTACTTTCCTCATCATTAAAATTCTTAATAGCCAATTAATTATTATTATTTATCAAATACGAATAGATATTAAAATTTATACCAATAAATTCATTTCAACATGTAATTACTTTTCAAACAAAAAAGGATAATGATACTTACAAATTTAATTGCCTAATTCTGAAATGCTGCAAGAGAAATAGGGATTATTTTTAAGTTTAAATTTCAAGGGATATACCAAAAGAATTTTTAGGCAGTAGAGTGAAAATAATATTTGAACATTCAAATTTATGTTTATTAGTGGTCACTTTCTCGTGTAGCAAGAAATATACATTAGTCTATATTAATAGAGACAATTTTGTCCTATCTCTATGGCCTGACGAGGATTTTTATTGTGTGCCTAATAAAATGCGTGATTCCAAGTAATGTCGATTACTCCTTTTAGTCTAACAAACAAGGATTACAACAAACTGCGATAAAGTGTACACATTGCATTAAATTCAACATGTTTCTACATATTATTGCTTGTAAGACAATATAAATTCTAAATCTACATGTTTTAATGGGTTCGAAAAAGAATAACAGAGAATCTCAAGTTTTGAATAGTTCCGAGTAACACTGGGCTTTTTATGCTCACGAGCCCAGTTTTATAGTCTTTTTTGATTTACTTCACAAAACTTTAGGAGTTTTGTGAAGTGCCACATCACTAAGCAAAAAGAGTTTTTGTCTTTTTTCATAATGTGATCGAGATGTATCACCTAAAGATGAGCTCATAGGACAATGTAATTTTACCTAGGGAATTTTGAAACCATAGAACAACTTTTCCGCACTACTCCTAATCGAAAGAAAGTTGAAAAACGAACCTCCCTAACCTACAATGTTCATAGTCCCATATACATCCTAAAAAATAGGGTCACATAATTTGATTTATTTTCTCGAGCGTAAATCACTGCTACCAATATAGAGTATATTTGATGTTAGATAACTGGTGAACAACGTTCTACCATTTTAAATGTCCATTCAACTAAATAGTACTGTACTATTAACAGAGGGAGTTTTAATAGAGTTGTAAAAATATGACTTTTTTTAGAGATGCAGCCTGAAGAGTGTTTTATATTTATTTCCTGTATTTTTCATAGATAGAGACCATTTAATTTTGTGAGGTCCAGGTTATAAATTTAGGGATGTACTGATACCCAATTTTCAGCCAATTCCGAGACCATTTTTATGCACAATACCTATTTCCTATTATGTATAAAGTAATTTAATAAATAAATAACAAAATTGTTTACTTTTTAATGTGTAACTATTTATTAATTACGGATAGGAAAAAAAACGCACATAAATTTATCAATCACAATAAGTCAACCTCCTCGCCCCTCGGCCACTTATCTAATTTCAGCTGCCTCACGGATAAAAAAAGCTGTCTCCAGTTCAACACCGAGTTTTATAAGCTTTCCCTAGGAAATGAAATATGTATAAACCAGTTCCCGAGTGCGTACTCGTGTCTTTTTTAATGGACCCGGGACCGATACAGATCCCTCGAACATGACTCAGAAAGTTGAACTCTACTTCAGTTATGTTATCTTGAACACCACTGATCAGGGGCGTCCGCAGGATTATATATATATATATTATTTTGGTGGTGGGGGCATGGCTTTTGGAAATTTCCCCGATGCATAATTTAGTCGAACGACCTTCTCTTAAAATCTTTAAAAAAAAAAAAAAAAAAAAAAAAAAAAAAAAAAATCTATGACTTCTGGATAAAAAGTACAATTTTTGTCTCACCCCTCCTGTGTATTTTGTCTAAAACTTGATACCCGCCTTCAATTAGACGTCCTTCATTTTTAGATCTTGCCTTTGTATGTATTTGTAAATTTAGGCATTGATTATCTCGAATACCACTGGTCAAGGCGCGTCCGCAGAATTATATATATATATATTTGTGTTGTGGGGGCTTGGTTTTTGGAAATATCCCCGCGGTATAATTTGGTTGAACGACCTTTTCTTTAAAAAAAAAAACAATCCTTATATTTTTTTTCCCCCATGAACCAAAAAAACTTTTTAGTAGAAAACAAAAGTTACTTCGTTTGGGAGGTGCTACAATCCACTCCGCCCCCCCTGATCCCTCTGTGAACGCCTTTACTGATATACTTCATAATGAAAAGGTTTTGTTAATCAATGAAACAGTCATCAGTTCTCAATCTACTTGACTCTGAAATATCCCTCTCCTCATACTAAAAAAATCTTTAAATCGGTATCCCCCTCTCGCCCACTTGACGTCATTAATGACTGAACCCTTATATGTATACCACGGCGGTACCTCACAAACAACCAAATATACACTGTATTTTCTTGTTAAAAGTTCATTTTGCTTTATTTATCCAAATCATTGTTCTGATCGTGAATTGGTTAAATTAGCTTTTGTTAAGAAGCTCTGAACAATTAAATGGTTAAGCAGCTCAGAAAAATTAAATGTTCTCTGTTCAAGAATGAAAGAATAAGGATAGCAGCTTTGGGGGGAAAAAACAAGTGTTCAAATTGTCATCTACATAAAATATCGCATACATTTTATGACTTATTTTCTAGTACTTTATAGATTATTGATTCCCAACTAGGGATTTTACAGAGCCCTAGTTATCTGTGGTGCATTGTCAAGAGTGTGCCGCAGAGGCAATTGACCTGGATAGATTTTAAAGAGAAGGATGAGTGATTTGAGGTGTTTTTCCTGCAAGTTTCAACAGATTTTAAGCCTTAATTCCTATTTCTTTCTGGAGGAAAGGTTACAAAATTCAATACAGGTAACGGTATATGTACTGAAGACAGTACCGAAATGACGTAAGTTGGGAAGTTGGTATTGTAGGATATATTTTATTTTGCATTATATTCATTTAAACAAAAAAGTAAACATCAAACGATCGAAAAATTGGTCTTTCATGGACGTGTTTTGATTGAAAATCTGTCAAATGTCGGGGGAAAAAAAAGGAAATTTTAATGTTTTTTTTATTTTTAAATTATCGATTTGAATCAAGTTATAGGTTTTTTATTTGATTAAGTATTACAGATAAAAAAATATATTTTTTAACGACCTTTCTCTAACTTGTCTCATGGTATGAGGATTTTCTTTCCAAATACTGACTTTCCGTACCGCGTATTACGCACATTTATTTTGATGTTTCTCTTCATTTTTACTACTCAAATCTCATTTTTTGATACAAAGTGTTTAATATATTATTATCAGATATACTTTCATTGTTCATTTATGCCAAAAAAGACACCCTATACAGGTGTGCGCGTCTAAAACTGAACACTCCTTTAAATTTTACGCCATGCCCATATTCGTGATTTTATTGAGTTGGAACCGGTTTATACTTCGAGGCAAGGGTCATGACTAGTTATAAACAAAACTCCAGCAAAATCTAAATAGCAACAGTGAAACAAAAGGCGATAATATGAAGAGACGTCGAGTCGCAATTTTGGAACTTTTCGCGCGGGGAAAAACTCCCTCTGAAATTGCCAAGGTTCTGAACTACAGCCGCACCACCGTTTACAGCGTGGTAGCCAAAATGACTCCTGAGGCGACCATATGATGTAAGTCAAGGCCTCGAAAGGTCGGACGAAATGGTTGCTGCCGTGAAAAAGTCTGTCGAGGACAGGAGAGGCAAGGTCAGCGGCCTCTCCAGGGAGTTCAACGTCAGCAGAAGGCCCATGGACTGTCTAGTTAAGAAAGATCTTGGCCTTAAGGTCTACAAGAGAACCCTTTCGTCAAGCCTCAACCCTGTAGACAAGGAAAAACGCCTTGCAAGGTCGAAGATTCTTCTCAACAAGCTTAAGAAAACTCGCCTCACTCGCCTGATTGTTCGCTGTTTTTGGGCGTTTAAAGGGGATGCTGTCGGGAGTCCAATACACGCCCAAGGACCAGCTGAAGTCTGCCCTCAAGAATTCCCGAGCCAACCTTCGACCAGAGCTTCATTGCCAAGTCATGCAGTAAGTTCCGGTCCAGGCTGGAGTTGGTAGTGGAGAACACGGGCGGCCATATTGAATAGACATGTGTCTATGACTCTCATCTTTCATGTTATATAAATTAATTCGTCGTCCACTTTCAAAATTATTTGACTATTTTTAAAAATTTCATAGTGTTCAGTTTTAAACGCCATAGAAGATGGCTTAAAGGAACTTCACTATGAGATCCATTCGAAAATCAGTTTAATTCTTGAAATATTGTCATAGCCTTATCCCAAATTGACAACGATATAGAGTGTTTTCATTAAAGTTCAGATTTTCAGCTATCAAATTAGATATACTTTTAAACTTTTTGAATATATCCTTCTTAAAGCTATCTGCCTATGAATATAAATCCCATATTTCAACTTTAAACAATGATATCTCCAGAATTAAGGAGGATACAGACAATTTCAAAAAGGGCTTTATACTTTTTTGATATTAGGCTTTGAAATATATTCACATAATGTATCCCTATCTTTAATATCAAGCCCTTAGAAATACTTTGAACCTTAAAAATACCAAAAAATAAAACAACAACGTCAAACAAACATTTATAGCCTTTTCCTGTAGGCCATGAAGCTAATAGAGAATAAATCAGGCCATATTTGGAATCAAGGGATCCAACTCTACTAATTTCATTATAGTTTGTTCTTGTGACATTTTTGCTTTTGAAACAATTGTAATGAGACAGTGTTTGGCAGCTTTGGTTACTAGTGGAAATGGTCTATCACATGTATATGTATATACATTGAATTAAATATAGGCTGATTATTCCAATTTCTTGGGTGAGTTAAGATAGCCAAGAATTTTAACTATAGCTTAGTAGCTTTACTTGATTTAAATGACTTATATTGCCTCTGTTATGGGCCCTTTTACCAATTTAAGAAATTGATTTGAAATTCTTTTATTTTGAAGATGAATTTAAGTTACTTAAAGGGGAATTTGCAGCATAATTTGTTGATATCAATTAACAAATATTCAGATATGAATGTTAATGAATTCTAGGGTTAATGTAAAAAAATAAATCATTTGTAGCTTACATTTGTGTTGAAGGGCTACTTTTGTATGTTATTTTTTGATTCTTTTTAGTGATGGGACGATTATTCGTAATCAGAGAGTGGGGTGTTTTGTCTGGAATTGGAATCAGCATTGGGAAAATATGCCTTCTACAAGAAAACTTAAAATTTGAATTTTTTTTTTTCAAAAATTTTATATTAAATATTTAATTTTTGAAACTTTTTTCCAAATTTTTTTTTTTTTAAAGAATAGTTGGAAATTTTTTTCAAAAATTTTTAATTTTTTTTGTACAGTTGAGGATTAGGAAAATTTCTCTACAAAAAATTTAATTATTAGAGAATATCCATGGATTTTTGAATTTTTATTTTTTTTTTAAATTTAATTTTGAGAATATTTGTAGATTTTTGAAAAAAATTTGTAAATAAAATAATGTTTTTGGAATTTTCAATATTTTTATTTTTTTGTTGTTAAATACCAAAAACCATGCAACTTCCCCCTAAAATATAATCCTGTGGATGCCCCTGATAGCAAAATTGTATTTTTATCAATTATTTAAAATATTAACGAATAGGAATTGGGATATTTTTTGAAATCGTTCCATCACTAGTTATTTTGTCGCTTATACATGTACACTAAAATATGTATAAATAAACTTACCAAAAAAAAAAAAAAGAAGTTAAATAATAAATAAATTATGTTTTGACATTCCCCGCCCCCCTACCCCCTTTTTTATTCGAAGAAAAAAGTCACGAAAATAAACATTATATAGTTGTACCTATTTGCTTAATGTCGTTCCAACTAGGAAGTACAAACAAGGCAAGTATTGATAGAAGGAAAGCAAGCTCGTCGGATATTTTTCCATGATTGTTTGATAGGTACTCTTCCTCCTTCGTAAGAGAAAGTTTAATTCTTTATACTATAAACCTTGTGTTAAAAGTGGAAGACATTATTATTTTTAGGAGTACACATCATCTTTTTCCCCTAGCTACGTACTTTGTACAATGTACACACATTAGATCCCTTCTTAAAACAAACTTGAAATGCTTTGGGGAGATATAGTCAAATGTACAGGGCGTGCAAGACATCTGTGCCCCGATTTTTTTTTACCAAGCACTCTCCAACTAGTTTTCTAATTATAAAATTAAACCCAGCTCTGAAAGCTTCATGGATTCTGATTTATTTTATTCAATAAATCACCTCTAGCCTCAAGTACAGTCTAGAGACTGTATTAAATATAAAGAAAAATTCAAATATTAAATTTTCTTATAAAAATCTAAAATTCTTTAATTGGGGGAGCTACATACCCTTTCATACCTCCACGGACGCTTCGTATAATGTATGGCAGCTTCTTGTACAAAAAAATGAATGTTTCAGTGGCGTCTGCCGGATTATATTTTTGTAAAAAAATTGGAATTGTTACATTTTTTTGTAGAAAAATTCAACAATTAAATTTTAAAATATAAAATTTTTCGGAAAAAGAATTCAAAAATCCAGAGTTGTTTACAAAATATTAAATATTTGGAAAAAAATTCAATTGCTAATTTTTGGAAGAAATTTCAAAAATCCACAGCCCCCCAGAAAAAATTTCAAAATTTACATTTCAAATATTTAATTAAAAAAAAAATGAAATACTAATTTTTTTGGGGATAGATTTTAAAACATTTTGACCACGCCTGTAGACACCCCTTTGTATACATAAAATATTTTAAGATTTCGTGGTATTTCTTAATTTCTTGTTCTAAAAGGAGTTGCCTGTATTTGAAAGGTTGGGAACCACTGCTTTGAAGGATTTATGCATTTCAATCCCCGTATGTTTTTTTATGATTACCATAATAGCCTCATCTTCAAATATTTTAATTTAATTTTTGCATATCATTATTTGAAATGTGGATAATAGAATATGTATCACAACAAAAAAGTGAAAAAGATCCAAATTTCAAAAGAATCGATAATCAGTTTTGTAAATTATCGAAAATATACAAGAATGATCCATTGGTATTATTCAAAGAAGGTAATATCTAAAAAGAAAAAGAAAATGGGATGAACGTGGAATTCCTGACAAATGTCAAGAATGTTATTTGCTTTGCTTTCCTGACGTTTTATTAGATCAGCTGCAAGCAGTTATGGGAGGAAATGAATATACAAATCCCACTTGTTAAATAGTGGCGTCTAGGACCATCAGGAGGACTTTAAAGTACAACTTGGGATTATTTTTGTCACAAGGACCTCACACCACCTTCTGAAAGAGGTTATTAAAACCAGGAGCCTCAAGAGGTGCAAGAAACTCCTCATATGGATCAAAGTAATATGTCAATTGTTATAAATTTTCTTGCATAATTAGAAATTAATTCTACTACAACCAGAACGACCACTGGCTTGTGGAACAGAAGGAAGAGGTTCAAGGGGTTTACCACACTAAATATCCGGTCCAAACAATGTTCCTTGGCGGTTTGGCCTCTGATAAAAAGAAAAAGCCTCCGTTCTTTTTCAAGGCTGGACAACAAATCAACGAGGAGGCCTACTATAAATTACGTGTGTACAACATTTTGCTATGGTTAAGGACCAACTACCCGGAGAGCAACTCAGGACGGCACCCCTCTCACACATCTGCCAAGTGCCAAAAGTTCTTTGCAGATAACATGGCTCGATTATGTTCTAAAGATATCTATCCGACACCCCCCCCCCTTTCCTCACTAGATTTGAACTCAACGTACTTTTCTATTTCGGGCACCGAATATGGACTCACTGAAGTCCTTCATAGTGGCTACAAAGCTGTCCTACACTGTATATGGGAATTTGATTATAATTGGAATATTTTACCTGCAATAATGCTATTTGAAATGTAGAAGTTTCTCCTCTTAATTCATTAACTCCTCCTAAAATAATATATCTAGCAGCTGATATTAACAATGGACTTGATTCGGTATTACCATTTGTCCTTTTCCTATCTTTTCTTTTCCTCTCGCTCATACACGAATCCCATCTCCACTAATCATGCAAAAGTCAAGGAAAATGTCTTAATTAAAAATATTAAAAAATTAATATTTTTTTTCAAAAAAAATTAATTAATTCGACCATTTGACCAATTGTAATAACTAATTAATATTTTAGAGGCAGGATTAGAATTCTAATTCAAATACGTTTCAAATATGGAAAAAAAAATATATATAAATTCCTACATATGATCCTTTATTTTATTAATTTTTTGTATAATTTGACATATTTTGTTGGAAGTGTTTTAATGATAAATTAAATAATAATATATCTGTTGAATCCTAGAATGTTTTTTTTTATTAATTGTATTTACATGTAATTTTTATTAGTTATTTCATTTCGAAATATGACGTTAAATTATAATTAAAAAAAGTCTTTTAAAACCAAACCTACTGCGATTGAAAATTTTAATGGTGATTATCGTGTTCTATGGCTTAAGTAACAGTAATTAATATGGGTATTTACGACATGCAAAAATGCTGTTGATAAGTGTTATTCAATGTAAAAAAAAAAACACAAAACAGAGCCTATCATTGTTTATCTCTTAAGGAGATATATAAAAATGTTTAATATGAAGTAAAATAATACTATTACGCTTGAATATGTACTAAAAATCCCTAACTTGATTTGTACAATTAATTTGATTTTAGATTGATTAAGGAGTAGAAAAGAAGGATAATTGGAGAAGAAAATATTTTAATTATTATTTTATTTGTTTGGTACATTGATCGATGGAGAAAGCAATTTACACTAGTATGCCAATTTATGTTGACTTACAAATAAGTATATAAAATATGCATGTGTGTATAATATATCTTAAATGCTCTACTTTTGTTATTTCCAAAATAATGGATCAAAAATAACTTCGAATTTTAATTTTTTACTGCCTCAATCTAAGCAGTGGCTTGAGAAGTTTAACTGGGACTCTGCTCTATTAAGCAAATAAAAAAAAATTGAACAAAAAAAACAAGAAGATAAAATGCCGTAATATACTGTAAAGGGATATGAATTATGATATACATCCGGGATCACTCTCAAGACTGCACCCTGTATACACCTTTGATGATATCTGCACACGCCTACAATACTTTATAAGTACGACTAATTTATTATTCCTTACGTTAAAATATACACATGATATAAATCAGGGATCACAATATATAGTGCACCCTGTATACGCGCTTGATGCTACATGCACACAACAGCTATAGATGATAAATACAACTATATTGTTATTTCTTATTTCAAAATGTCTTTATGATATATGCCCGGGGTACTGAATACACTACAATGCACATTGGGACTAATTTTGCATTCCTACATACGTACAGACAAACTTGATTAATATAGTTAAATCTTCCCGTTAAAAAGAGATATATTTTAGAGGGAAATTTGAGGTTTGATATTTGTTTATCCCATTTAGAAATACCAATACGTGCACGATGGGAGTTACTTATTTTTTTTATAATTTAATCTTAATGAATGTTTTCCCTCTTATTGAAAAGGCCTATAAAGCATTATTGGAGAAAAGCTGTGAAAAACTCCTATATATAATAGTCGTACAACCAAATTAATTTATTATATACAATTTAGCAATGTTATTAATTGTTTCTCTTAAATCATTTACGTTCATATTATATGTAATATACACACAAATAAGTGTTGGACGTCGGTTTGAAAATCCTAGAATGGTCTCAGGACTGAAATGATTTTTAGTGGACCAAGTAAATTCCGTTCTATCCAGATGTTTGATCTGGGCCGGCTTCATTTATAATTCGGTCTAGACCGATTCCATAGATGAATTGCCGGACGTCAGTTGCGTGTTTTAAAATTGTGGATATCAAACAACAATGAAGTTATTAAGTCGATGATTTGGAAATTATTAAATTTTGATCGACGGTCTAAGTTTGTGGTCGGTTTAGAAAATATCTCATACAACCGAACTGAGGACAAAAAGTTTTGGGACCAAGTCTCAATAGTAGTAAACAACATTAGAACGGCCGTAGTAACTCCCTTCGCGGACTGTTGGTAGTCTGGTAACAACTAGGCATGTCGACCAAAGAATGATGGGTTTATCAGACAATAACATATTGGTCTACTTTCTGGAATCGTGGTCTAGATAGATATTGGTGCAAATCAATCTAGAAAAGATCAATTAAATTTTTAAGGATTTTTATTCTTAAAAAAATATCATTCGGGTAAATTATCCAGGGGATAAATTTTTTACAAAATATAATCCTGCGGCAGGATTATTATTATTATTTTTTTTTTTTGGGTGGGGGTTTTAAGAATTTTTTGGAAAAAAAAAGAAAAAAATTCACAGCTTCACACAAAAAAATTAATTTGTTGGAAAAAAGTACAAATATTAATTTTTTTGGAAAAAAAATTTCAAAATCCGTACATATTGACAATAATTTTTAAAAATCAACAGCTGACCACAAAAAAAAGTTGTGGGAAAAAATTTATAGAATTGAGTTGCAAATTTTAAATTTTTTGCAAATTTCAAAATTCTATAGTTATTCACAGAAAGTTAAAACTTTTTGGGAAAAAATTTGAAAAATTATATATATTTTTTTTTTTGAAAAATGATTTTCTTATAGAGATTTGGATATTTCAGCTGGGCTACGGCCCTTGCATCATACCCTTGACGGACGTCCTTGTGTGGACTTTACTGTAATTGTAATATATGTATATATTAGAACAACAAAAAAATCCGAAGAGCCGTTTGTGAGCCGAAAGAGCTCATTTTAATCAGCCGGTTCTCTAAAAAGAACCGAAATTCACAAATCTACTGGATCGGTCTTACAAAAATATTAACGTGATCCCTCTCATTTAAAATTCGGTCTAGACCGATTCAATAGATGAATTGTTATGACGTCATTTATGTTATAAAAATTGTGAGCATTGACCTACAATTACGTCATATGAAGTTAAATGTGTTCCATAAATCATATTGTACAACTCATAAATCAAGAGTGTGGAGAAATCACTCCACAAATTGAAAACGATTACATTTTAGTTTACCGTCGAAAATCGAAGCTTGGACCGACATATCCATCCGAACCAGTCTTTAAAGCTCATTTATGACCGAACCGAAAAAAAACAAGTCTTAACACTATTAAATACACACTAGAACGGCCACGGTATTAAAGCACCTTTTTCGCGAACTGCTGCTATCGAAAATGATCCCACCAAAGTTTCAAAACTATGCCAGCCTACAAAAGAATGATGCATTAGTCTGTTCAATAATTTGTCCAAATCTTTATTATTAAAAAAAATCAATTAATACCGAACTGGAAAAGATCAGTTTTAGTCCGATTTTCTCAACACTAACACAAATCCTATATACCCTAGTTCCTATTAGATATTAATGGAAATATTTTTTTTGTCGGTTTCTTTTCCTGTATAATAATTAATTTTGCCTATTTTTTTTTGTCTTTCTTTTTAATAATTAAACTAAGCTGTTAAGTATCATAGTTATTATGTCATTTTTAAAATGAGGTCATTTAAATATAAAGTACACGAATGTGCAACCTTTTCAAAGGTGTCCGGAGGGGTGGGCTGTAGTCTCTCCCCCAAATAAGGAATTTTTACTTTTTATAAAAAAAATTAATGTTAGAAGTTTTTTTGAAAATAGCTCTTGATTAAATATGAATCTGGCCAATGACAGCCTCCAACCACCTCCCAAGCCCCTTGCACACATTGGAAACTTAGTCCTTTTCATGATCATCAATTGCTAGTTAACAGAAGACTTCTAGGCATCAATATTCGGGTGGTGGACTTTGCAGACCTTCTTCTCCTATTTGCCACCAAATGGCGTAATCCAGTGGATTCAGATCTAGACTCTGAAGGGACCAAAGTTTCGTGGACGAAAAGTTGATGGTACTACCCATCCACTCTTGCACAATATTAGCTGTATGGGCCGTAGCCCTGTCCTACTAAATTCTGTAGTTACGTGGCCTTTGTATTCTTTTTCATGGTCTTGGTGATCTACTGTACCACATTTTCTCTCAACACCATCAAATAGTCAGTCGTGGGTAACCGACGTAACCGTTATCCAACAGGAAACCAAATTGAAGTCATTTTTTCTCCAGTTGATGCCACAACTCCCAACATCATCACAGAGGTCGGATGTGTCGTCTTGGTGACGGTCTTGATGCTGTTTTTAGCCTTGCCAAACCATACCGCCCGATCATTTTGCTAGTTATAGACAGGGTCAAGGGTTAAGGTATTTTTATGAGTGAAAAAAATTACCTTGTTGCTGTTGTGATTTAGATCATTCAGGAGTTGTTGACATCGCTGAAGACGGAGTTCTCTTTCACGTTGGGTAGGAGTGGTCTCTCAATTCTTCTAAGCAACCTTCTTCTAGCCTTTTGTATGGCCTTGCACACAGTAAGCCGACGTACCTTCTTCTTCTTGGCGTGTACTGATATTTCATCGTTGGGTTGACCTTAAAGGACTCAATGATGTCTTCAAGCTTCATTTTGGTGTATCTTCCACGCGGGGATTTGTCCTTAAGGTTTGTTCCCATCAGGCAAACGATTTCTGGCCCAACAGACTGTGACTTTGCTGACGTTCAAGGCCTTTATGATGACTGAGGTGGTCCTTCTGGTGAGGATTAAATTTCCAATGATGGCTCTTCTTTCCTCCATCTCGCTATATATTGAATTTTTGTTAACAATATGTCCATCAATCAAAGCCTTAGAATCTAAGCTATTTAAAAATAAACGGAACTTTAAAGTTTAATCAGCAACACCTATTCAAAGCTGTATTTGTAAGAGGTCTCATGACTTTTTCTACACCCGGTATTGATTTTCAGTTTCTATTAGCAGGAATCTTAATCTACCATAATACATTGTAATTTAATAATTCATTATCATCAAAAGTCTGGATAAATATGGATCAAATAATATTTGTTATAATTTCTAACTCGTAATCGATTTTTTTAAAAACCTTTGTAACCTTTTCCGTCTACAGTGAAAGTTGTGGCATTTGAATATTGCATTTAAGTGTAATTTGTGGTGAAACTATTGATTTGTAAATAATTTAATAATTCAGCATTATGAAATTTTATTATTTGCGTTTTATAAATTATATAATGTTTGTCTTAATTTCTAACTCAAAATAGATATTTATAAATAAATTAAGGATGAACATCGGAGTAACTCTGATGATTTGTCGTGGAGTTATATGCGTAAGTTTTTTTTGGCCTTGGAGTATTTCTTCCCTATACCATTGCATGTACGGATTATGCCTTGTGTTCATTTCCTTCCTCTTTGTACAGTTTGCATCTAATCTAATAGAACGCCATATCATCAATTCCCAAACATTCTTCCAATTATCAGACTTGCCATTAGACCGATTTGATTTTTTTCGAATTTAGATTACAAATAACAAGGAAAAGTTGTCATACATATGCTATGAAAATGACCTATGCAACATTTATTTTTTCTACAAGGTCATCTTTAGCTACTACATCTTATTCTAAGTTTGTTACAAGTTCTTTATTTCACCAATAAGGACTAAAATACAGCAATATAATTGTTTTGCATTAATTTAATGTGATAGACATTATTCTACCCTATAAAAAACATTAATAAAGTTTTTTTTTTTGTAAAGATACCTATTTGAGCAAAAATAGTGAATAAAGTTAGGAAAGTTAAATTTTTCCTTTCTGAAAATTGAAGAAAAAAAAAAAGAAAAAAAAAAATGGATGCCTGCTTTACGGGAATCATCAAATTTTCCAAACTTTCTGCTGTTTTTTTGTTCCATAGGACAATTTTACAAAAAAAAATTATAGGTTAAAAAAAAAAAAAACAGTCTACCAAAACTATTTAATGCAAAATAACTAAAAAATTTCCTCTAAGTAAAGAGTTTTTGCCCTTTTTTATAATTTGAATGAGACAATGAAATTTTGTATTGGTTATTCTTATACCATATGACTACTTTATCGTAATCGAAATTAAAGAAAAGTTGAAAATCAATCCGCTTAATTGCTATGTTGATTTTCTGTTTCCTTTATTTTTACATACCGGTAGGTCATATTTTTATACAACTCTAGACATTTGTATATTATGCTTAATGGTTGACTCTTCATTAATGGTGAATTATAACATTTTGGCAATACACACCTTTCCTTTCATTGATTCAAAAGAGAGAAAGGGAGAATCAACTTATTGGAATTTTTTTTTGGAACACGAAAAGGTTTTCTGTTAAATAAATCATTTATCTATTTTTTTTGGTTGCTGTTGTTGTTGAGTTGAGTCTTTTTCTTTTGCTCCTTATCTCTTCTCCTACTTCTTTTTTCATTTTCTTTTCTTCATTATGTTTCAAGAAAGAAAAGGTATACGGTGTAGATAAGAGTATTATTATATGACAGGTTAATAAATTGAGTAAATCCTCCATTTTCTTCAACTTTCTTCAACTTTTTCTAGTCTTAGACTTGACTTTAAAATATCTCCTCGTTTTTATTTTTTATTGTTGAAACTTCATTTTCGAGAGAGAACAAGAAATGTCTCCGTTTTTGTTAAAGTCTGGCACGACTCCCCACATTGATTTTAGCTTTTTCTGTTGAGGCTCTATTCAGCCATACAAAATGATTGGATTTTGGTCAAAAATAGGATCTATTAGATGCAAAAATCAGAGACATTTATGGCTGATCCCATAATATGTTTATCATTTTAGTGCCCTCGGGAGTCAAAGCTACGAGTATTGAGCTTTTGGGCACCATCCTAGAGAAATGCTTCCAGCCATGAAGCAACCCCCTCTTCAGGAACCGATGGAGCTCACTCTTACAAATACAATTTGATGCCAAAATGATATGAGAATCATTTCCTCAGTTTAAGAAGCAACAACTTTTAGCTTATATCCAGTACGAATTTGAATACAATGGATTTTGAAATTTGGTCCATTTTAGAAGAGACGGTCTCCAGAAAGACCCATTCTAATTTGGATTACTGAAACCCTCCCTAATTCGGCAATGGGGACACATTCACTTTCAAGTGACCGGTGTCTATGTTGATGTCTTACCTAACAGACTCAAGGATGTAGTTTCTGCAAAAGGAAACCATTTTCAACAATTTTCTATTGCTTTAATATTCAGCAGTATTAATGCAAAATATAGAAATAAAAAAGGGATATGCGTTTATTCATTCTACAGTATTGAGGGTATATACGAAGGTATCTTCATTTAAGATCTTTCTTATTCATATAATTTTATTAGATCACTCACAAGTATTGACAAGTTTTATATTTGATTAGAAGTACTATCTTTTGAAAGTACTTTGAAATTGAAAATCATTGGAGCTTAAATGAGGTGTCTAAAGCCCTATGTTTATTATTGTTGAGTCATCTTTATTTATTCGGTTCAGTCCAGACTTAGGATCAGTCCTATTGGTCCTTGGGAATAGTCCTTAGAACTGTCGGTCTATTTATGGGTTACTCATTTATATAATTTATTATATTATGGAATAACTAAAAAAAAACCACACTCAATGATGTCACGAGGAATCCATTTGACCTCCTTTAAGGACCGTCAAGTCTGACTGGACTGAACCGCGGTACTCTGCCTTATATAAGGGCCAGTAAATCACTACTTAACACCTTTGGTCCTTCGGACTGTCAGTACGAGAACCGATAAAAAGAAGAAGAATCACTGTTGATTGACGTCATCAGGGTCCAAACTTTATAAGTTTTAGGACTGAACAAGACCAGACCGAGACTGAATTGAACGGGACTGCAGTTTTCAGTCCTAAATTAGAACATACTAAACACTAATATACATTGTCCTTCAAGTAAGTTGTCCTTCAGCAAGACCCCGGACTCGAATATTTATACTCCAGCTGAGAAAATAAATAATAAAAGCTGTGAAATTGAAGTAATTACTTATATATTTCAATAAGAAAAAATACATTTGGAACGTGTCTTATCCAAAGCTAAAAACCAATTTGGGAAACTAAAATTACGTGGTCAATATTTGTCCCATAGTATGTAGTGGTCTAAATGACACTTTTTGAACAGTAGGATTTCTAATTAGGATATAGAGTGGTATATAATATATGAACTACCGGTATGTATAAATAAAAGGAACCGAAAATGGACGTGGTAATCCTGACAATTTGATGGGAGTTTTTGAACGAAAGCAGCTTAATTGGCATTGCGTTTAATTAGATCAGCTCCAAGAAGACGTGAGTGGAAGGAAATATAAAAAAAAAATCCCACTCCTTGAAATTTCAACCATGTCGATCCTCAATTATACTCCAAGTCATAAAAGGATTTAATCTAAATGGCGTATAAAATCTGCCCTAGAAAGCAGGAGCGGGTTCTTTCTAGATGCTAGTCGGAACAAGCTTTTTTTATTTTCCTAACCTGGCTATCATAATTATTTAATGATTGAAGAGATAACGTCCACATATATAGTAATAACTACTGATTTTGCTCATAAAAGACAAAGAGTAACCATAAGTATTTTCTCGGTAGTTTTAAGTGTAAGTCCTTGCAGGACTCGGACTAGAATTGAGGATCGATATCGGTGTAATTCTTGGCAAACATTCTCCAAATTGTCCGTGTTACCAGTTACAAACTATTGAGAGCCCCTTTCTTAATAAAAATTTTTGTACATAGTATTTACATTAATCTAGATCAAATGTTCTCAAAATAGTAGTCCATTTCAAGTTTTGAAGGTGCTGCAAATTGAGCTAAGTTAATCCTCAATATAAAATAATGATATATTGATAGATTTGATTTAAAAGTGAATAAATAAGGAATAGTAAAAGCCTCATTAATCAAATAAATATTCATAAATATAGTTTAAATTATTAGACATCTTAGCCCCTTCCATAAATTTGAAAAATAAGTCTATAATTCACTCAAACAGGACTAGGAAAGATTGGGCTGTATGTATTTATAAAGTAATTAGATAAATTTGGATTTTCTCCATTCCTGGATTTTGTTCAAATTAGTTTCCATTGGGACACACCACAAAAATAAGTGGAAATCAGTGTTTCCAGAAAGGAATAAATACTTACATGTAGGCAGTAGTTTTAGTCTTAGAGCTTTCAAGTCTTGAAAGCTAGAAATGCTCAACTAAAGACCATGCTTACATGCGACAACATACATTTTCTTTCTTGGGACTTATACAGACTACCCTTTCAGGGGCGACTGCAAGATTATATGTATAATTTTTTTGTGGGGTTTTCTTTTTTTGCTCTTGGTTTTAAAAGAAAGAAAAAAATAATACAATAATTACTATTTTTTTGGACAAAATACTTCAAAAATCCACAGTTATTCACAAAAAAATAAAATATATATTTTTTTGGACTTGAATTTAAGTTTGCAATGCTGAATGTTTTCAAATTTAATTAAAAATTAGATTGGGAATATAGTGAGAACAAAACTATATTAATTTCTAGTCAATTATCACTGAAACATTTAATTCAATATTCACAGATCCATGAGGTTTGTTCCAGGGAGCTCCCACGATCTTTGCATAGATTGAATAGTCCAAAGGATTAAGCTCGAATGAGCTAGGACGCCACATCTTCTTCGACCAAAACGCCTCAAGGTTAATCTACAAATGGGATACAATTGATCATTTATTCTTTTGGTTATATATAGGCTATAATAATAACTCTTCTATCCTAAGCCTTGGATTACACAATATATGAAAATCAATCACAATACAAATTTTTAAAATTTTTTGCAGGTTTCTTGAAGCTGATTACAGCAGATTTTAGATAGATGTGACTACCTTTTATTAAAGAGTTCTACCATCTTCACGTTGAGTTCGGAAACTTTTCAGACCACCTTTGTATGTAATTAGAGGAATAAATAATTAATTTAATCCCATTTGGAATTCACTCTACACTATTTTCCTATCATGGTTTTTATTTGCAATTTAGTTGGTTATGCATATATAAAGTGTAATAAATTTAGGTAATAAAAACCATTTGTTACCATTCCTGTACCAATATTCAATAATAATAATCTCTAATGAAGGTAGTAATTTCTCTCAATACTTCTCATTAACAGCTAATAAATAAATCTCTCTCTTTCTTCAATAATACATAGTTAGCAGAAACTGAACGTCAATTTGGTAAATCCTGAGAATTTCAATAATTATTAAGTATTTATGTACTTTAGATAATAACTCAAACCAGGATGGTATTTAGAAAAGATTCAGAACCCCGGCCTAAAACTACTTTTATCTTCGTTGGGGGAGGTAAAGCCACATAGGTTTGACCCTAACTAAATAATGGTCACTTTAAAAATATATTTTATTTTCTATTTAAAAAAACCAAAAAAAACAGTTATTTAATGGAATATCAAATGGCCATTACAAAAAAAAAAAAAAAAACGACTCCGAACACGTTATAGCAGCAAAACATTCTTTGGGTATGCTGCAAATTGCAAATTTAAAAGTAACTTATGAGCGGATCTCATATGGACTGCTGGAGAATTTTGGAGTAACAAATGGTAGAGATTAAGGTTTAGGACACTATTGTGGGAAGGGACAGTCAATGCCATTTTTACAAAAACTCAACATAAAAAAATGCTATGTGGCAAAAAAAAAAAAAAAAAAAAAAAAAAAAAAAAAATTATTAATTTGAAATTTTTTTCCAAAAAACAAACCCTAAAACCAAGCCCCTCCCTAAAATATAATCCTGTGGACGCCCCTGATAGCAAAATTGTATTAATTAAAATTTTTAAATAATTTTTAATTAGAATTGCACCAGATTTAAGGTTTTTTTTTTGTTTTTTGTTGAATTGTCCCATCACTAATATTGAGTTCATATGTGTACAACTCGTTTAACTCAATAAAAATACCGCTCAGAATTGGTTATTAGGGTAAAACTAATTTCGTTCCACGGTATGAGACTACAGACATTCAAAAATATATTGACTCGAATTTGAACCGAGTCTCAACACTATATTTTATATGCAACATATGTGTAATAAATTCCTAGACGGATGAGCAACATATTTTTCCCATTTCTCTCTATAAATATGGCCTCGTTTTGATCATGTGTTTCAATGGCCTTATTTGGTCGATTATTTTTATTTGTTTTTCATGTTGTTAATGATGTCTTTTGATGGCTTTCTCTTTTGACATAGAAAGAGAGAGCCAAGGGAAGAGAAATTTTGTTGTATTTATAGTTGGAGATTTGACATATGTGGCCGTCAATACAGAAGGAAATAGTGCAGCTACATTGATCATCACAATAAAAAAAGTGAAGATTCAATTGAAAAGGAGCCATATCGGCCTGAATATATATGTCGTTTAATTAAAAGGTGGGCTCTAAGCCAGGGATATCCAACCCGTGGCCAGAAGGCCACATTGCGTTCCACTTAATTTATAATTGTGGTCCAATAGTCATTCTCAATACAAGTAGTATTTTTAGCCAAATTGTCAAAATATCATAAAAACGCGGAGAACGCCCATAATTCGACCCATATGGATTTATTTTCTAATAAAAAGGCTATTCGATTTAATTATGAAGCAGAGGACAATTTAAATTCCAGAAAAGGGTTGCCAGATTGGCTTTTTTAGCAGTTTGGCCATAAAGGTTACTTGAAATTTTATGAAGCCATTTTGCATGAAATTTAATTGAATAGGTTTCTGTGTCCTATAACAATACTTCCAGTTCCAAAGCAGCCCATTATATTAAAAATTGTACATACTTGCTCTAAACAATAGCTAAAGCTCTTGGGTACCATATCTCCTTTATGACCGATGTCAATAAGCGTACCTCGACCCAATTGTATGAGAACAAACCCTTGCCTTTTATCGGCCTACTGGTGGTGGAACGATGGGCAGAGCCCTTTTTTGCCAGCATATACATGGGAACCCCTGGATTGATCTGCTGGATTTCTTCGGACCTGCCTTGAAGGTAGGAGTCACTTTTTTCAACTGAGAGCTGTGCTGGACTTTCTTGTGGATCTTACCAGATATATCCACCTGGTTAACGACCTTCCAGACTGTGTTTCTGTTGTAGACATTGAGTTTGGCAATGGATTTTTCTTTGAGGCACCCCGTGTAGTAATTCAGCGATCGTGTTTCTATAAGGAACTGACTCAAAATCAAACAAGCATAAATTTAATTTATTATTAATCTAAGCTATTTTACGAGTAGGGAGAAAACCGGGGTGTGATACACTCATATAGGATCTGGCTTAGATCAAAGTTTGTTCCATCTCCAGTGCATAAACCTGAAGGGAAAAAATATATTGGGATTTCCTCATTTTCTTGATTGTTTTTTAGGTTGACTCACATGAAAATTAGTTATTTCGGAAGATGTATTGTCACTGAAGAATATCACGGAACTATCTTTAGGCCGGCATGAATAAAACATTTCTTGTATTGAACTATGTATGACAATGATAATGGTATAATGTATTCATTGTTAATAATGCTATAGAAATATGGGAGTAGAAATAAGAGAAAAAACGAAAAGGGGATTTTGTTTCTAAAAAGGAAAGGAAGAAAAAATAATGTGACTCTAAATAAAATTGCCGAACTTATTTTATATACTTATTTATCTCATGAATATGAATGCTTTTGTTTGAGATTGTCTTTATTTATGTAGCCAAGAGTATCTTAATATTATTATTATTTTTTGGGGGGATGGGCTTTTTCAATGACTCCAAGTATTTATTGTTTATATTTTATATTATAGCCTGCGAACAAGTGAGACAAATTACCTGAATGAGGCATTTTCCTTCTATGCCGCAATCCGAGGCCGTTCCTACTATAATCGAGCCCTTCGTGAGGATCGTCCAGATCTCATGGTCAAGAAACTCCGCTACTATGCTCGCTTCATTGTGGTATGTCTCCTTCTGAAGAAGATGAAGCTTGTTCGTGATCTTGTAAGGGAGCTCTCCAAGCATGTGGATGAATATACGGCTGCCTATGAGCCGGATGATCAATTGGAGTGGTCCTTGGTGCTTCAGGAGATTAAGAGCTTTATTGAGGCTGATAGTATTGTCAACGTCCTTGATTCGGATTCTAATAGCATCGTGCTCTCACACCGCTTGAATCCCCTCATTACTCCTCCCGTAGAGAAATCTCAAATCATGGTACTAAGTCTTCAAGAGGCCATCATTGTTGGCTCTTGCTCCGAACAAGTCAAGTTTTCCGAATTGACGCTAGACATGTTTCGAATGTTACAAACCCTGGAAAGAGAGCCACAAGAGGATTTAGCTCAAATTTACGACTCCTCTCCAGCATCCGGACGTGTCCCATTTGTAGGTTTATTATGCTCATAACTCTTCAGTTCATTTGTTTATATGTTAATATGTCTTTCATTAGGAAAATGGAGGTGGAACTGGAGGTGTGATACTCAAGAGGGAGAATCCTCACAAATACTTGCTCTACAAGCCCACCGTGCCCACGTTCCTCGTCTTTTTAGCTTCGGGCCAAAAGGAGCTTCCACTCAATGGTGCCATTATGATATACATTTCTGGGGAAGGCTGTTTTTCCACAAAGCCAAACCCAGAGGACCCCGGCTACGACTACGGAGGCGTACTACTCTCCTCTCGGAAGGATATTGAGCAAGCCCCTCTTCTCATCAATTCCCTCAAAAGGGCACCGCATGTTAAAGAAGCCAATTGGTAGGTCTTACTATTATTAACTTAATACATCCATATAAATTTTATTCCTGTTTCTTGATAGTTTATATCCAGGAGATCTCTACGCATTCACTCGTCGACCCACATTCCTCATAATCGACTCTGACAATAGTTCAGTATTTCGGGCTGTTCCAAAACATTTTGATCAGCCTCTAGTGGTCCTCATGTCTGCCCCAGATGTTCCTCCCTCATTTCACGACCATGCACACAAAGGGAGTCTCTATTCTCTCTTTCTCCATTCGCCTCTCTCTGCTTTCAGTTTTGTCACCAACATCGTGGACATTCCCATTCATCTCTGGGACAAATGTCTCGCCTATGTAGATCGATTCATGACGGAGGCCTCGCGACTCATGACACGCTTTAGGAGCATTGGTAAGTTTATGAAATATCTAATTACTTATGTATATGTTAATCTCTCTCTCTCTCTTCTTGCCAATAAAGACTCCTCCTATCTTGTCTTTCTGGGCGACGACTTCCTTCGTTTGATCCTTTGTCGACACATATTCTGTGCCACTGTTCTTCGAGTCCATCGGAGCTTCCGCTCAAGACCTCAATATCATCCAAGTAGTCAACCTCCATTACCTGACCTGGAAATAATTGAGAACCCCACTCTTCAACGCTACACACTTGATCTCGCTGCTCAATTGGACGTTCGGCATCTCTTTGTGGAGCAATGCGTTGAAATAGACTAGTCAAAAATTGAGAAAATTACAACAGTTATCATCATTATTTAATTGCAAATTATGGTTTAATGCTACTATAAATCTGTTAACAGAAGATTGTTTGAATTGCTTGAATTTATTATTCGTTGTGTGTTATCTTTTTTTCCTTTCATTTATGTTTATACATCTTCATTATCTTTTCAATTGAAAGAAATATATATATATTAACAAAGTAAAGTTTGTTTGTTGCCTGTTGAGGAATCATTTTTGAACTACGTGTCCTTTTAATCAAAGAAATAACAATAGAGTAACGAGTGGGTGTTGTTAAAGCTTAGTAAAAAAGAAAAAAGTAGTACAGATTACCATTAATCCTCTTTCTCAAGAGGTTGAAACCATATGGTCTGCCGATAGGTATAGTCAAATGTTTATAAAGTACGTCTGTACCTTGGCCAGTGAAACTCAAATTTGGGGAAATTATATTGGACGAACCAATTAAGATGGGCAAAGAATATATAAGACTACTAAAATTTTCTATTAAAAAGCAAAAAAATTTTAATTTGGGGGTCTACAGCCCCTCCACCCCACCCCTATAGACGCACATGAAATGTGGAATCTTGGACAGTCGTAAATTTACGACTTAGTTACAATTTTCGGCATGTATTTGCCTTTATGAACTGGTTACAGGGAAGATGAATAACTTGGTCATTCATGCATGCGCTGAGTGCCACCGTTTTTAAATTCTAAGACTATTTTTATCTCTAAATAAGAAGGTCTCATGAATATAAAGCCAAGTTATCTATCGGCGATTATTCTTTTTAGATTATCTGTGAGAAGAAATTCGCCGCCAAAAGCCATGGCACTTTACAATGGACTTTTAAATTCCAAGGCATAATATATTGCAAAAAAACTCACTTTGAGAGAGCAGATCAGAGAAGAAGATTTTAGAGACATTTTAATAGATGCTACCGCAAGATACATTGCTTCTAATCATTTTCCCAATTCTTTTAAATATGCAAGATACCAACTGTTATTATTTTTATTTTAAACACACTGAGATGTAGATTTACATCTCTATCTCTGTAAATTAATAGAGCAAAGTTTGTTTGACTTTCTGAAAAACACTCATTTTTAACAAGGAGCGTTTATAGGTGATAAGATAGTTCTTGACGACAGACGATCTATGTATAAAGTAATAACTAGTACGTGTGCCCATGAAAGATGGAGACTGAAAATAAAGGTTTGCTCAGGAGTTATAAGTATAAGTCCTTGTTGGACTCGGAGTAAAACTGAGAATCGACATTGGAGGGGTTCCAGTGTACGTCTTTGCTAAATACGAAGTGGCAAATGTATTTATTTCTTTCCCCTCAAGGCTTCTTTCAGCTGAATTAATGATACGTAAATAGAGGTAAACTATTCTCCTCCCAAACATTCTTCAAATTACCAGGGTTACCACGTTAATTGTGGGCTTCTTTTGTTTTTCTTACTATTGGGACATGTGTAATTCATCACACTATATATTAAGTTAAGAAATAGTAATTTCGTATTTTTGGGGTTTAGCGTATTTCAATGCTTTATATCTAATAATCATCGAATTTAATCCAAATATGTCCCCTTCTGTTCGATTGCCAGTTTCAAATGGTTGAGCTGTTCAGAGTAAAGGGCAGAATTGAGCAGAAAAAAATCGCTCAAACCACCTGTTGTGCAACACGTATACATCACAAATTTTTTTAGTGGCTTTTGACGAGTTTTTCCTATTCAGATTCGTAAAAGTGCGCAGGGTAATTCACACCTGAGCCTTACAAGCGCAATAGTGTCTAAAAGCATTTGTTGTATACACTCACTCATTTACAATGCATTATCGTTTGATCTGATGTGACCAACAATGAACAAGATATACTTAGTTAAAAAAGGGGGAAGGAAATACCAAATTACTTTTCCACAACCTAATATTATTTATATATATTAAAAAACCGCCTAACAATATTTTTCTTTTTTCGTTATAAATGGAAAAGAGGTACTACAGAAGGGAATAGGAATCCAGAGAAATATACAAACTAGTAAAAGATGTCTATATTCTTCTTTCTGCCCTTTCTTTTATGCTCCCTTCTCAATCAAAATATAAATTAATTCTCTCGTATTAGATATTCTCCATATGTCCTTTAAGAGTAGTGGACATCATCATATAAGGATAAAAAAGAGATAGAACCCCATTTTGAAAGTTGTACACGTTAATATGTACAAAAGAGTAGAGTGTACTCATGCGATCTAAAGCTTTAAACCAAGTAGAAAAACGAGGACCCATATGATCACTAGCTGTAAAATGTTTTGGTGTATATAAACTTTTTTGTCCGCTAGAGGCACTGTCTAGTTATTATTTGAAGTAATAATTAGAAGTTATATATGATGTTATCTAATAGTTATAGATTTTGCTTTTTAGAAGATGCTCATTCGAGATCCGGAAGACGGAAACGGAATTGAGGTGAATAGGGGTAAATAAATCATTGTTTGACTTGAACCTTTAGAGAGGAATGAGAGCTCTTAACTTCATTTTTAAGGAACTCATGTTGAAGTAAGCCTCAAAATGTTAGTGTTTCGTGGTAAGAATGAGCTCTACTGTATCAAAAATAATTTAGTCTTAAGCTTAAGTTTTAATTTCAGATTCAAGGACTTACTGAAGACGAACTTGGAATATGCATAAACTATTACTGAATCATTTTCATCAGATGCATTTATGGGAAGAATCTCACAGCACGCATGTATCCCTCTCAGAGAAAGACCCCCATGCTATCTACATGATGCTAAACTCAAAAGTTTCCATTGATAATTAATACAATATATCGAGATTTGGCAATTTGAATTTATTTCTTAAGTGATGAACAACTAAGTACTAATGCTGTTTTCATTAAATTTGTATTAACTTGGATATCTCGTGCATCACTATTAAGTATTTACTCAATCTATTTAGAATGTATGCATATTAAAACATTATACAGTCACATCATGTATCGTGAGCTAATGGTATAATGGCGTATTTAAGGTCAAATTTCCCTGGAAAAATTCTTTATATGTAGTCTTTAAGGGATACTTCGAGTGCACTACTTATCAAATTCCATGGAAAGACTTGGAAATAAATATTAAGAAAATATATTGGTAGAGAATGGGAGGAATAAGACCACTTGAAGAAAATAAGGTGGTCATAATTCATTTATGTAAGAGAATACAAAGGAATTGGAGCATTTTTCTTGATTTTTTTGGTCAAGGACAAACAAATTTACGAGAAAATGGGGTTTAATTTTTTTTTTTTTTTTGAAAGATTTAACTTCTTAAAAAAAGTTCAATCTGGCATATTATACAGCACAGCAAAAAAATTTAATATTTGAATTTTTTTGCTAAAAAAAATTAGTTTATGGTGAATACCTATTGATTTTTAACATTTCTTGCTAAAAAATTAAATTTTTTGTGAATAGCTATAGATTTTAATATTTTTTATGAGATTTCGAATTTTTTTTTCCAAAATATTTAATTTTCTGTTAATAGCTATAAATTTTTGATATTTTTTTTCCATCAAATTTAATATTTCAAAATTTCATTAATTATATTTTTTTTTACAAGAAAAATCATTTTTTGTGAATATATTTTTCAAAAAATGTCGAAATTTTTCAATTTTGAGGGTTTTTTTATTTAAATTCCATGAACTGAGACCGACCCTCCAAAAAAAAAAAAAACAACAACAACATAGATATATATAATCTTGCGGACGCCCCTGAATAGCGACATTGAAATAGTATCTTCGTTTCTCGTCTAATTCAATCAAAAGATCTTTTTTTTATAATCGTGGTTATGTATCTATGTTCCAATTCATTCTATTTAAAGTATATTGCGTATGCAATATCCAAATCCGGATGAAATTCTCATTTTTTTAAAGGCTATAATCAAATAGGAAAATATGTAAGATTATCTTATAACAATCTCAGCCAAAACTAAGTTATATTAAGTTTAGGATAGCCTCGGTACTCTAGTGTGTTTCACAAAGAGGGGAGCCTCAGCAGTTAGTGTAATATGACAAAAGTTGCATTTAAAAAAAGGTGAATTTTGATTGATTTTTGCTTAATATAGTTTTTAATATTTACTAAGAAATTTATACTAAAATAATTACAAATTAGAGATAAGGGGATTAAAACAAGTTTATAGATTCTTCGTATTGAAAATGATTGATTTATGGATTGTTATAAACTGGTAAACGATTTAATTTTTCCCCCTGGAAAAATTATAGTTATCCATATGTATGCACATTAATCAGCTACTATATATAAATTTCTTAATAAATATGAAAGACAAATTGACCAAAAATCATTAAAAAATTAAATTTTTTTAAGGCAATTTAAAAAATTGAAATATAGGGTACATTCTATAACTACAGGTACGATATAAGATGTATATAAAAATAAGAAAAGATGTTAGCTTTTATGGACGGTCCTTCATTTTACTCGATTTTTTAGTGGTTATATTCATTTTTTATTAATTATAATCAAGATTAAATAAGTCATTTTTCAAATGCTGAAGTTTTTGATTTAATTTGTCATTTCTTTCTATTTCATCTATATAAATTTTTCATGTCGAAATATGGGACTGAATCGCAGTTATAACCCTAAAATGTGAATTTCAAAAAAAGGCTTTAAAGACCAAATCGTTTGTGCTTAAAAGTTTTAATGGTCATATTCGTGTGATACTGCTCAAATAACAATAATAAAAGTGGATGTCAGCCTGCTGAAAAAATGCATTCGTATGGTATAATAAACGAGTGTCATCTGTAATAGTTATAAGTTTCGTAATTTTATCGTCGTAGGATTAACTTTTATTTTATTTTTAAGATATGTAGTAAAGATTTACAATTAGAATCATAGTTTTCAATTATATGATATTGATACTGTATGTTTGCCCGGTGTTGCCCGGGAAATTAAGAAATTAACATAAATGAAGATTATGGCAAAAAATATTATTTTTTGCAGTCAGAATAATTCTTTAATTCTGTTAATAATTATAAAATACGAAAATCACCCTCATTGAAATCAAAAGGGATCCATTTTACCTTCTGTAAGTACCGTCACACACTACTTGCCACTGGGTTTTTTTGCACGACAGATTCAGAATGAGCCCGACAATACAATAGTATATTTAATAACTAATGTTGATAATCTATTGACCGATTTTCTCTCCCCTCCAACTTTGCATGTTGTTGTATATAACTCAGTCTACATATGTTAACAATATGGAAATCACATTTCGTCATCTCATCTATCCATAAAATTGGGTGTCCGGTAGAATGATTGTGGTAATATCGTTGCATGGCAAAATATTATCCTGTCCAATATTATTGTGAGACAAAATTATTTGTGGGTAATATGATTGCGAAGAAGAAAAAAACTGTAAATAATATGACTATGAGTATTTTAATAGCAAGCCATTATTATCGTGTGCAATTTCATTGCAATTTATATAATATTCGGGCAATCAAACTATTGAATGATAAAATAACTTTTATTGGAGCTATTTCATGAGAATTATGCTTCTAAAATCCAAAAATGCACCCCAGTTCTCAGGCCGAACAAGTAAAGTGCTGGGCCCATAGGCAAGGCCCTCTTCTAAAATGCTATAATACACCTAAGCCCACGGGTATTGGCCCCAAGGCAGATTAAATTCTTCCACCACAGCTTCCCTGAGCATCAAGGCACCCTTCTAATATCCCAAAAATATACCACGGCCCTAAGCAAGTACATGTGAAGTGCTGAGCTCCAAGGCAATTTAAACTTTATCGCCACTACGTTTCTAAGCACCAAGGAACGTTCCTAATATATTATAATACAACCCGGCCCACAGGTTGTGGACCCCAAAGCAGTATTTCTTTGTGACACTTCCTTGAGCATGAAGAAACCCTCTTAATATCCTAAAATACACTGTGCCCCTCAGGTAATAAATGTGAAGTACTACTAGAAGGGGTCCTTGGTGTTTAAGAAAGCAGGGCTGGTAGAGTTTAAACTAACATGGGCACTGCACTTCACCTGTACAGCCTGAGAGTATCATAAGATATTAGAAGGTGTCCTGAATGTTTAGAAACGCGGTGACAATCAAGTTTATACTATTCTGGGGACAATAAATTCCACTATACCACCTGTTTGCTCGGGATTTTAAATGTTTATTCATCATTCAAAAGTTTTTTGTCCTCACATAATATAAATTGCACACGATATCTTGTAATGCAATTGCTCAAAATCATGAATGTATAAAAGGATGTTGCTTCTCGATAATATTATCTCCAACAATTTTGTCCTAACTTTTATGAATCATAAAATAGATCCCAAGTATTTTCTGGATCTTAATACTTAATGCGTGTAATAAAAAAGATATCAAACCAACGCACTATTAATTCTGATTATTGTTTGGGCGGACATCTATATAAACAGTTACCTCGCGCGAGGGTTACCACATGGGGTTACCTCATTAACAATCAAAACAAAAAAAAAGTACACTGTTTGACAGCTGTGGAAATTTATTATCTTTTTCCTTATATCTGGTTTCCTAACATTGATTGTTTGGATACAAAATTAGTTCTTATTAAGCTGTGAACAGTATTAATTTAATTTTGAATAATCATTACATAGTAGGAAGAATTGGCTAAGAACAAACTGATTTTGAGGGGTTATTTGTTTATTTTCGGAGGATAGATTACAAGGTAAAATAAAGATAATGACGTGTTCAATGTTATTATTAGCGATGGAACGATTAATCGGAATCAGGATCGTTTAATTTGCGATTCCGATTATTGGTACTTAAGTATTTATTAATATTCTAAGTTAGGTATGTAAAAAAAAAAAAAAAAACCCACCCTCCTCAACTTAACGAATTTTTTTATTCAATTTAATTTTTCAATTTTTTTTTCCAAAAGAATATAATTATTCAAATTTTTTTCACAAAAGTTTAATTTTCTGTCAATAAAAATGTATTTCCAAATATATAATACTTGAATTTTGTACAATAGAAACTTCATTGTTTAATTTTTATAAAATTTTTTATTTTTTTGATAACAAATGGAAACTTTTGATACTTTTTTTCAAAAATTTTAATTTTCTGAAAACACCTGTGAATTTTTGAAATTTTTTTCTAAATTTTTTTTTTTTGAGAATAACCATTTTTTTGGAGTTTTTTTATGTAAATAGTTGTAGATTTTTGAAAAAAATTTAATATCAAATTATATATTTGAAAAAAATTCCGAAAATTTAATATGTGAAATTTAATTTTTGGATTTTTTGTATAAAAATTCCAAACTTCGGGAAATATTCATAAAATTCGAAAAAAGTATTTTTTTAATTCCCAACCGAACCAAATCCGAAAAACAGTCACATCTTTAGTCTAAATGACACTGATTTTTTTGTGTGATGGATCTAAACCGAATTTTTCAATGTGACAAACTTCTTTAATGGATCAAAATAGTCCATAAAAAATTAATTTCAATTATAACGGATCGGCATTTCCAGACTGAACCCCATCACCAATAATTAAATCATTCAATGTGATTTGAAAGAGTTTGTACAAGGTCTTTGAGTCAATAAATTGCTCTTTATACGTTGAATAAAAGAATCAAAAGATGTGAAGTAGTCCTACATTGTAAAACACTTTTATATGTAGTAATATCAGAAGAAAAGATACAATATATTAATCTAAACATAAAGAAACTTCATCATCATACAAAATAAATTAATAATATAAAACTCAATTTAATTTTTTTAGTTGAATTCACAAAGTTTATTTGAAATTATTTTTTCAATAAATAAATAATTTTAATTAATATTAAATAACTCAATGTTTGATTTAGTGCCTTAGCAAATAGTTTCAATACTACTACTAGTAAAAAAATGGGTTTTTAGATTCATCATATGAAGAGATGGAGGCTCTTCGAGACTGATTCTCAGCCTCAGTCAAATAACGAGCCCATTCCCTATTGAGTTTTCGAGGGTAGTAGCAGTCAAAGATGTCCTTCCAATCCTTGCAAACTAATCGACAAACATTGAAATGACACAGATTAAGATATTCAAGGATTTTTCCATTAATTTTCCGTGTAGATGATTTGGATCTCCAAATATCACTCAGAATATTCCGTTTTTTGGAGAGCCGCTCCCTTTTCTGAAGGGGTTCCCAGCAAACTGCAATTTCCTTCCGACTTGGAGGTATTTTTATTATATTTGGTGAGGCGTGAATGACGACTGAGGACTCTTCTGCCGTCATGGAATATAAACTTGGTGAACTTTTAATTGCAGGGAAAATATCAGACATTTTATTACCTTCAAAAAAGTGGAAAAAAATTTGAATAATTATATATTATAATTCGTCATTTCCTTACTTTTAATCGTAGCCGACTTTGGATATGGTGGCAAATCCTCATTTCCATATTGAGGAAGGGATTCCTCTGATGTTCCCCGATTGAGCGTTTTTGAGAATCTGTAAATATGTACATTGCAATACAATATTCATTGAAAGGATAGGAAGAAAATATTTAATCAAATATGCAAGACGAATTACAAATAATCAATAGATATATACATATAATAACTATTTGATGTACAAGAATAGCCACGAGGGTGCAGTCTATACAATCAAAACCTTACAGGATAGGATGTCAAATTGTAAACACTAAGAGGAAGTCAAATCTCTGTCGAAAAATTCAAATTACAACATAGCATCATTTTCTACTAATGATATACACTTTACATTGAGCTTAAATTGACACATTCCATAATGTTTTCAGTCATAATTATTGTTTCAAATTCCGTTTGTGTTTTCCCCCAATCAAAAGCGCATAGGAATAGACCAGAGGAATAGATTGGAAGTGAAGTAAGAGGAACCTAGAGCCATCATAAAGAATAGATTGAGTTCAAAGGGGGCGCAGGAAGACTATGGATGATCAGTGGAACCAATGATTATGAACCCTGTTATTTTTCTGGATCCAGAAGATGGTTTGAAGTCATTGGTAGCCATAATTGCAGAGCAGTACCCCCTTTATCTCAAAAGAGACATGCCCCCCCCTATTTAATCAGATTTGAACCATATCATTTAAATTTTCTGGAGGTGTGTTGGGATGAAGATTGAATAAACTACGCGCTGCTCATGGTAACAAGACCTCATTATGAACGCCATCAAAGAGGATTGCAGAAGGTTGGAGAAGAGTATGGTCACCTTCAGCCGCTACAGGGACTGCTCTGAGGCTGTGAGCAACTACATTGAGTAAAATTGATTCAATGTTCCATAATAGTCAGATTATGAATTGATTTTTTACTTAGTTAGGCTTGCTTTACCCCTCATTTTGAAATTTAGGCAAAGTTAAAAGTCTAAGCCCTATAAATTATAAGTACAATACTAGCATAGGATGCCCCTGCTGCAGACTTGAATAGAAACAATGAACGATGGTAGAAGAAAAAAGATAGAGGGAGGGAGTTACGTAGAAAGAGAGAGAGAGAGAGAGGGAAAACAGAAAAGGGGAGAGTCAGAGAGAAACAGATAGATATAGAAAGAGAGAATGGAAAAGAAGAGGCTTGGTGTAGGTCAAAGAGACCCTCTTAATGCCTTTAGAGGTCTACAGATAAAGTTTATAGGACAATGTGTCTACTTGCAAAATTTCAGACTGGATTTCATCTGTAATAACACCAAAAACAGACTGATAAATATATAATATTACCCTCTCTTTTTTAAAAATTTATTGGCATAGAATTTGGTAGTCCAGGCAGGCGTAGGGAACTTGGAGGTTGTATAGGCAGAGGTAGTAGAGCTGATACTGACATTATCCTCATCCCTATCGTTATTGTTAGTACTGTTATTCCCGTTTCTCAATTGACTCCGTTTTTCCTTGTGTGTCTTCCATTTGTTTTTCCATTTGGAGAAGTGACGTCCCTCAAAAGAAGGGAAAGCAGAGGTGGTTGAGCCAATGCTGATATTATCGTCCTCCTCTTCTTCATCCTCAGATGATCCTATGGACTTTTTCCTTCGAGGCAAAAGGTTTTTCCAACTGAGTTGTCGCTTTAGATTAGTTGTCGACATCCTTGTTCTCAAAATACACTCCTATTCAAATCCATATGCGTGAAGAAGTTGTTTGCTATTGCATATGAATACTTTTTGCAATACGAAGGAGAATTTGAGAAGATGTACTTCTCTCCCTTTTCGTTTGGAGTGGACCAAGTTATTATAGCATATGCATGCAAAAAAATGTTACTATGTATACACATATACTTGAAGCTCGCACACGCATTTTCACACTCATTGACGTCTTCCTCCCTGTCTCTCAGTCACCATAAGAAGTTCACATATCTGATGACTATGTATCATGAGGAAGAACGTCTTCATTTTGAATCTCATGCCTACTCTGTAGATAATATGTACATCTCCATTTCTTTTGACAGGCTTTTCCAAATGAAGTCGTACTTTGAACATTTAACTTATTCGTATTATGTACAACATATTTATATACGATGATGCTACAAATCCTACTCCCAATGTATGTATGTGCTCTCAGGGGCGTCTGTAGGATTATAACTTGTGAGGGGAGGCTTAGTTTTTGGAATTTCTTAGGAAAAAAAGAACGCAAGAGTTGATTTTTTTGAGAAAAAAAAATCAAAATTTAAGTGTTCAATATAATTTTTTCTTTTTCGAAATTTAAACAGTTAAATCCATAATTATTCAAATAAAATTGAGAATTCAAAAAAAAATATCAACTATTACATTTTTTTTTTCTCCAAAATCCACAAATATTCAGGAAAAGTTTAATTTATTGGAAAAAAATTCCAATATCCATAGCTATTCACAAAAAATAAAATGTATTCCTTTGTTGCTTAATTTGCTCGAATTACCCTTTTTTAAGAAAATAAATCTTCAAAAAAAAAAAAAAAAATTCACCTATTTTCCTGTAATTTTTTAAAATCCTGATCAAGTATTTTTTTAATAAAAAGAAAAAATTCATAAATTTTGAAGGGGTTACCGCCCTTCCAGTAGACCCACTGCAAACGCCCCGGGCCTTTAAACGATAAAACAGGCTAGAATGATGGATCAAAATTGAGCCTAATTAAATTTGTATTCTTCGACGAAATTAAGTCTCTTGAATGAAATAAAGATTTTAAAAGTATAGTTAATGTTTTTAGATAAATAAATACGGAGTTTCACCTTTTCTTGATTTTTGTTCAAGGTTGTTTTTATGATGGCCCACTACAAGTTAGCGTTATTTTTCTCAAAATTGAGTCCGGATTCCACATTTGTATTTTTCGTCGAATATTCACCAGTTTTTATACAAAAATTATTCTTATCAACCATTTGAGTGTGTCGAAAAAATAGATTGTCACAATTCAAGAATGAGAAATGGATAGGCTTTATTTGAAAGAGGTCTGTCAGCAGAAAAGCCAGCTGGAATTCCTTTTCTTAAAATTAAATATGGATTCTAATTTAATTGTATTCTCCGTCGAATATTTGTCCTTTTTTATCAACAAATTATTCTAATTAACTCTGTGGGTGTGACACAAATCGCATTTAAAGTAGCAAGAACTGAATGATAGATTCTAAGCTATAGCTGATATACTTAGCTATCTATACGTATCCCTGAAATTTGAATAATGAGACATTAATTCACTCAAATATTCAATTCACGAAATATTGGCTGTATGGGGTAGAAAGTAGAAAAATTAGTTAGAGTTCTCTTCTTTTTTTGGATTTTAGTTCAAGATTATATTAGTGTTGAACCTTGGTTCGATATTTTTTTCGGTTTGCTCTCTTAGTTATTCTTTACAGAAACAGATTGAGAGCGATATTTTGGTCAAGGTTATACTGCAGATTGAAGTTTATGTATTATTTTCAAATTGTGAACCGATTGTCTCTCTGACCCAGTTACACGAGTTCTTAAAGTAGAGGCACGCACATATACAGAGTGCGTACTTCAAATATTTACAATACTCATTTTTTAAAAGAAATAATCAGAACTTCTTCAATTTTTAACTGATTTTATTGAAATACAGAATACATTGTTACATTTTCATGTAAGTAATCCATTTATTAAATGTTGGAGCCCTCTGCCTCAATTGCTTGCTCCAGCCTGCTCCTGAACCTACTGCAGGCCCTTTTTAACAGGTTCTTCTCCATACTGGGTGCCACCTCCTTGATGTAGGTGATCAGGGAGGCCTTTGCAATGCAAGGACGTCATGCCTCCAATACGCCCGAGGAGAAATAGTCCAGGGGATTCAAGTCTGGTGAGTTAGGATGCCAAGTGTCCTTCTTAACAAAGTGATGGGGATGCTCCTTCATTCCATGGACCAGTTAGAGACATGGCAGGGGCATGATCCAGTTTCCCAACCCAAGAACAGCTCCCAGCTGCCTGTTGGGTCCAGGGGAACCCTACAGTACTTGTGCACCAGTACTATGATGACAAGTTCATTGAATTCAATGGGACACAGATTCTCGTATCTTGCTTAATACTAACGAAAAGCTGATTTACGGATCTTTCGATGGGTATATTGGCAACACTGATATCTAATGTCGTCTTTTAGCTTTTCCCCAGGCGAATATTTGAAGTCTGCACCCTGTATATATATATATATAAAACACATTATAATTTATATAGTGACCAGTCATTGTTCCTACGTTGTCAATATAGTATTTTGACTGACGTCATAAAATTGCATCATAATTGAAGGAGACGCCTTGTTTAGGGCTCGTACGTAATATATTTACAACATAAAATGAACAAATTTCCAATAAATCTTCATGGAGCTTCATCAAAGGCATTTAAGAATAAAAAACACTTAGCCTTTACATTGAATACTACTTGACGCAAATGATAAACAGTAATATTTGAATATAATCAAAGTAAGATATTATAAAAATCACAAAAATGGCTCGATTTGTACGTTGATTGGAAGAAGTAGGATAGTGACAGAAAATATCTTATTCTTTCAAAAGTCAATTTTAATGTACAAAAGTGTTTCCCAACCTATGGGTCAATGGACTCGTGACACAATTTTTTTTATCAGGGACGTCCCTAGGATTATATTTATAAATATATATATATTTTTTTTTTTTTTGGGGGCAACAGCAAATGTATTAAGAAATTTATATATAAATTCATAGCATGAAACTAAATGCAAAAGTTCCCTAAGTCACTCAACTCAACGTCTGAGCCAGTATTGAATATGTATAATTTCTGTTGTGTTTTGGTCGCACCACCGCTGTTAATCCAACAAATAATATTGCTAAATTAGCCGATTTGGACTAGATTAGCATAATTTGATAGCATTTGGCCGTTTTTTTTCACTTATTGGTTATACTTTTGTAAGAAAAGTAAGAATATTATGTCAATGGCCGTGAATAAAAATGCTGGTAAGAATTCAAAGAAGTTTGCTTTAGAGTATATTATCGACTGAAAAGCATCAATAGTTCCCTATAAAACCGTCCTATGAGTCTTATTAATGGTAACTGAATAATTTTCATCTCCCATGTAAAATTTACAGTATGTAAAGTTACTTCACGAATAAATATGCTATAATTCATTCACGCAATGTATGACAGTTTTGTACAAAAATTGACTACATATGAAGGGTGTGGACTCAAAAATTAAAATCCTCTTCAAGGCCATCTAGCCTCAGTTCTAAAGGTCTGACAATTTTGTACTTAGTGCCATTCGAAAGAACTGTCAAAAAGCTACAATTTGAGGTTTGTTTTGTTTTTGTGCAACAAAAAATGTCGGAACAACAAACAAGATCGCAAAGGGTTTGCGATCTCTTCCGTGCACAAGTCGATATCTGACAAGAAGATCCTGACAGTAGATACTTTTCTCAACAGAAAAAATGATCGCTTCTCAGCTGAATCAAGCACTTAGGTTGAGGGAACCTTCAGGACCAAACATACATCTCAGGTCATAATCCTCACCGTCATAGTGTCTGGTGGCAGCAAGATGTATCCCCCCTTCTTCAAGGCCAACGAGCACGAGTTGAAGAGCACGTTCCTCAGGGAAAAGTATGTGTTGACCCAAGACAGTGAACACGGCACAGACGTCCAAGAAGGTGCAGCATTCTGAGAAGGTGCAGCATTCTGAGAAGGTGCAGCATTCTGAGAAGGTGCAGCATTTCTGCAGGAGAACCTGGCTGCCTTGTGGGCAGCCAGGTTCTCCCTGCAGTGGGCAGCACTCCCTGCAGTGCTCCCTGCAGTGGGCAGCACTCCCTGCAGTGCTCCCTGCAGTGGGCAGCACTCCCTGCAGTGCTCCCTGCAGTGGGCAGCAGACTTCCTGCATTCATCCTCACCTGATTTGAAAAATAGTTGAGCATGTGCTCTGTTTTTTTTTCTTTCATTATTTAATAAGTTATAGGTGTGTTGTTAACATCTCACTCTAAAAGAAGAATTCTCGTCTATCTTTGGTGTAATTTTTTTTTCACATGCAAAGTTGAATAAATATAATTATGATATTTCCTCTGCACTAATGCTCTTTTAAATGACAAAGGTTCTTCTCTTTATAGAAGTAATTCATTTTCTCCCCCTCAATTTAACAGGCAGCTGATATTCAAAATTGTCTTAATTCTGGTAAACCATTTGTCGCACTCCCACATTCTCCATATATCATATTAATCTCCTCTAGTACACTAGTCACCTGCAGTGCCAACTCTCAGCACAGACCTCCCTGCACAGCATTCCACAAAAACTAGGTTAAATGACGTCACTAAATATTGGGCTTCAAAATGGGAATGAAATGTCCGGGGATGCATTTTGCAGTAATAAATTTAAATGGAATGTTTATATTATAGATCTCTGATTAGATTCATTTATCGGAGTTAAAAAATTTTAACGCACGGCCTTACTCTGGCTAAAGTAACGTCCATTATGGAAAATGCAACTATATAAAAATAAGAATAAACAAAGCATGAAAAACTATTTCATGGAATTGTAGCCACTGTTTTATCTATACGGAGCATTGCAATAATATCTCAAATTTCTCTTCAATGAGGTAGCAAAATAATTAATCAATTCTTCAAATGATATCCGTAGCGGGGGAAAAAAACAGAAAATATTTACAGAAATAATAATCCTATAAAAATAACAAATTGTGCATAATAATTCGCATTATATTTAGCAATTGCAATTTTTGGAATGTTTGAGAAAAAGGGGCCGGGTTGCAATTGTACCGAGCATCTCTACAATTGTTACATTAATGTTGTTAATAATGCATTTCTTGCTCTTTTGATTTGTTCCAAAGCATTGTTTCCTTAGTCAGTAATGGAATTTTCTAGAGATACATATGTATACTATTAGTGTTAGGTCAGTCCGTATTTATTCGGTCCAGTTCAGTCTTAGAAATCCTATCAATCCTTTGAACTGTTCCTTAAGACCGTCGCTACAACAGATTGTTAGTTCTCAAGGGCATCTTCTAGGGGTTGGCTGGAAGGTCTGTAGCCTCCCCCCACCATTTAGAAATTTTTGCTTTTTCCTAGAAAATTTAATATTAGAATTTTTTGCTCTTTCCTAGAAAATTTAATATTAGAATTTTTTGCTTTTTCCTAGAAAATTTAATATTAGAATTTTTTTTTCCAAAAAATTTATTATTTGAAATTAAATTTTGAACTTTTTTTATGCACAAAGAAAAAAAAATCCGTAAAATTTAATATTTTGAGAATGACTATTGATTTTTTGAAATTTTTTGTGACTAACTGTGGATTTGTGAATTTTTTGTTCATATTTACAACTAAATTTTTGAATTTGCTTTTTAGAAAAATTTACTTTTTCAATTTTTTGCCAAACAAAAAATTCAAAACCAAGTACTGATTTAAAAAAAAAGAATCTTAGAGTTGAGTAATTTAGACTTGAATTAAAGTCCCAGTAATTTTTATGATATCGCTTTCGGGCAGACTCCAAGGAGGGCTCCGTGCCTTTTTTAAATATTTGGGAACAATTGATTTAATTTTTTTTTTTCACTGATGCAAGTTTGAACAAACTATCTAAAGAATCCACTACCTAAGGGCCTGTGTTTGCCCAAAAAAGCGTGCCAAAGTGGAGGTATAGATATCTTGTGTACAGAGTACATAGACATTTATCATTTTAACAAATGGGGCAATATTCGTTTATAAAAATAAGAGGGGCAAAATTATGTAACTCACCAAATAATAATATTAGTAATAAAGTCCACAAAAACGGGGCTTTAACACAAGCTACACACTGTCACACCACCTTGCGGGTAATAAATAATTTATTTATCCAGCTCATACTCTACTCGGACTATTTTGGATCTGAATGGGTCTCTTTGTAAAACTCATCAAAAACGTTATTTGAGTTTTGGTATACCTGCATTTAGATTCACGGTCTGAATTTCGATCCAAATCCCCTTACATTAAATAATCTTAAGCTCGAACTTTAAAAAAAGTTGGTCCTCCAACTGAGTCTTAACACTAATATATAAATATATTATATGACTTAAGTGTGTGTGCATATTTTATGCTTAGATTTTTGCAAATAGTCATTATTTCAATAGACTACTTTATATTAGATATTAAGTATATAGAGATATTTTTGACGACGTTACAATTTACAAAATTTTGTTTCGTTTAATATACACTCAAGGTGCAGCAACCAAACTTCCTTATTAAAAAAGGCATTGAAACAAGTATTTTTTGATGAAATCGAAAACAGGATTAGGAAAATTTATATCGAATTTTCATAAAATAAGCTGGTTGGTTGCGTTGAAGATACAGAGAGCGGGGATCAAATTGTCGGCAAAATATTTTTCTACAAAAAACAACACAAAATATACATTTTTTAACTTTTTTATTGAAAATCAAAACTATAACGAGCATATAGGTATAGAGTAGCCATTCATTCCATATAATCATCGTTGGCATCAATAACGGCCTCAATACGGCCTCTGAACCGGCCGCAGGCTCTTCTGACCATCTCATTGTACATGTTGCCGAATACCTCCTTGATGGAGTCCATCAGGCTGGCCTTGGTGCTATGGGGAACTCTGTCGGTATGTCTCTCGACATAGCCCCAGGCAAAATAGTCCAAAGGATTAAGGTCGGGAGAGTTAGGAGTACACAAATCCTTGGTTACGACGTCATAACAGTTCTCGATTAACCACTGCATGGAGATTTTGGACACATGGCAGGGTGCTGAGTCCTGTTGCCACACCCAGGGCCTGTCTCCAGCCTTCATGGACCTGTTAGGGTCATCCTCAACCATCTTCTTCACCTGGTCGACAAAGTGAGTGTCCCTGACCTTCCTGTCGGCACCCTCCTCCTTGGGTGCCCTCTTTATGGTGGCATCAACATCCCAGGTGTCCTCTAGCTTCTTACGGATACGCTGAACAGTCCATAAATTCACTCCTAAGGTTGAAGCAATCGAACCTCGAAAGCTCCTCGTTCCACTTATAGCTCTTTATCTCCTCCTATGATGACGGCATGATTCTAACTGAACTATGTATCGTCAGTTGACGGGAACAGCTTTCCTATTTGGTAACCGGTTTTTATTTGATAATGTCGTCTTCAGGTTATCAAGGTTTAAAGTAGGTGACAATCTGATCCCCGCTCCCTGTATTTACAATAATATTCCGGGGGAAATTGAATTGCTGATGCCAATCAATTATCTTGAATATGAAACATCTATAAACTTGTATAAATCCCTTACATAGTATAAATTATGACAGGAAAAACTATTAAATTTTTGCCCCCTGGAATAATATTGTTATCTATATTTAACGCAACCTAGCCAGCTTATTTTATGAAACTTCCTTAATAAATATTAAAAACTAAATAGACTAAAAGTCAATCAAAAAATACCTTTAGAATAATTTTTTTTTATTTAAATTAAATTATAAGATCTAATTTATAACTTTGGCTAGGATATAAAACACTTGAAGAACAAATAAAAAAGATATTAGCATCTCAATAAGGTCCTTTATTTTACTCGACTTTTCAGTGGTTATTTACATTTTTTTATTAATTGTTATCCAGATAAAGTAATAAATAATTCATTTTGCAAATTGAATGTACAGTATTAATGAACAGTTAATAAATGGTTTCAAAAATTTTGAACCAGCCATATGGGCACAAGTGAGGCTAAACGTTCTGCACACCCTGTTGAGGTTATTACTCCAGAAATCATAGATAAAATCCATGATATACTGACGGATGACAGAAGAGTGAAGGTGCGTGAAATTAAAAGTGGTACTTTATTTTTTTTAATGTTCCTGTAATTGGTTAGATGGCGTTGTACTGATCAAGTATAAGTAAACATTATTGTATTACATTTACTCAATATGACCTAGGTATCTTTTGGTGAAATCCATATACCGAAAGTATATTTCTTTCTCTTGGAAGCGCCTGGGCGCGAACGCACATTGAATTCAAAGAAAAACTTCTCCCGAGCGTGTTTGTCCATGAGCTACGTCTGTGGGCACCTCGATTTGGAACCATATTTCCATTAATTTTGCAAAAACTGCTGATGTGTGAGCCGGTACATTGTTGTGATGGAAAATGACTTTTGTGGACCAATCGAGGGTGTTTTTTGCAGCTCAATTTTGAAACAGTTCAATAACAATGAATAATAAATTACATCTAATAGTTTTACCCTTTCCAGTTAGTCGATGAGGATTAATTCTAACAAATCTCCGTAATTTTTTCACCGATTCCATGATTCAAATGATACAAAACAAACAAAAGTAGACTGATCTAGCCAAAAGTTGATGTGTGTTCTTCCAAGGGATGCTACTAACTAAATATAACCTCGATACACGCCAGTAGTGTCATATCTCGGACTTTGCACGGGCTTTTCAAACGCCCCTCGTATGTATTATAAAAATAAATTATTGTCTCTAATATTTGAAATTTAATTATTCAATTTTTTTTAAATGACAAAAACTAAGCCCCCCCCAAAAAAAAGGGGTAGTTTGAAAAGTTTCCGACCACAACGTGAAGATGGTGGCATTTGTAAATAAAAGCTAGTAAAAGTTTCAACCATTTTGGACGCGCAGTTGTTATATTATTGTTGTTGGTTATTAGCCGATTTTGCGAAAAATTGAAAAAATCGAGTGTCGTTCTGTTGGGGCAGTTTAAGTGCAATAAATCAGAGTTTTGGCACGGATTTATTACTGTTCATGAAACTTGGATGCACCATTATACGTCCAAAGCAAAAATACAGGCCAAATACTGGACTGCAAAGATTTTCGTCAGAATAAGAGGAAATCACCTTTGTGAACAATTATTTTGTAAAGAAAAACGTCAAGTTTTATTTGGATGGGTTAGAGAGATTGGATAATTGCTAGGAGAAGTGTATAGAGTAACAAAGAGACTATATTAAAAATCAAATAAAAGATCAGAAAAAACATCTTGTATCTTTGTTAGGTCGAAAACTTGTCAGACCGAATAAACAATAAACATACATGTTCAACAATTAATGAACTTCTTGTGAATTAATTGTTTTTTTTTAATGACGCTATGCATATCTCTGTATTCATGTTAATATATTATCGTGTATAAAGAAGAGAAAAATGAGACAGCTGTATTCGTTTAATTTTATTCTAATGTGAATTACAGCGATGTAGATCCTCAATTCTACTCCGAGTCCAATAAGGACTTATACGTACGAACCCACAACAAGTCCTCTGAATTACTCTTCATGTTTCACGCCCCCTAGTGATTATTTTTTGCTTATTATTCTTTCTTTAAGAATGAAGAATAATTATGACAGTTTTGGTAAATAAAAAATTACTTCAGGTAGCAATTACAAAAAGCTCGCGAACTTCCAATTTCATATTTTTTTAAACTATGTTACTAGCTATCGATGTTCCCACTTTTTTCCCCTAATTTCTTTTCTCATCGATGTTCAAGCGAGACACATAGTAGAAAATTTACATACGATACTTCTACTATTTAAGTTACAAAACTATGCTCCCCAACAAGAAAATTATGTTTGAGTCTTTTTCTGTCGAATAATCATTAACACACATGTAGTTACAATACAATAATTATTTGACTTTCAACCCTTAAAAGAATTAATTCCGATATGTCATACCAGGGTTGTTTAAAAGTAATGTCCAAAGTCCAAAACATGGCACTACCAACGGATATTGAGGTTATGTTTAGTTATTAGCATCTCATAGAAGAACACATATAAACTTAATCAAGACCTCCCTATCTCTTTCTGTTTGGCATTCGTGTGAATCGAGGAAGTGGAGGGATTTTCAAATAATAGACGAACCAGAATTTTAAGTGTTGATTTAACATTACTGTATGAAAGGCAAAATACCTCACAAGACTAAAAATAAGCTTGATTTACATTATGGGGGCTCTGCACCTTAGATTAAAACAGTTTATAAGTTATTTTCAAATTTTCAGAGTGGCCATATGGGGACAAGGGGTGCTCACCATTCTGGACACCTTTTTGACGTAAATACTTCAGAAATTCTAGACCGTGGACTAGCCGAGTAACTCCAGGAACGACCTCTACTTTGCCTACGCAGTGGATGATTTTCTGCTAGTCAACCAGACTAATTTCCAGTCTCTGCGATTATTCTGGGAATCCTAGCATTAGACAGGAAAGGGATTTCCTCCGTATGGGTTCCTGAAAGGCCTAAAAATCGGAATTGAGGAGTACCAGAACGTTGTCAAGGAGGTGGTCTTATTTTGGGCGAAATAACGCTGTAACTCCGGACTCGTAGTTTGAACTTGCCAAATAGAAGGCAATTTTTTGTTTAAAAATTTGATAATATTTAACGACAAAGTCAAAAAGATATCAAAAATGAGGCACTCGTTGTTCTTGCTGTTAAAAGTAAAAATTGTTTAATTTTCAAATAAATTTAACTAATAAATTAGATTAATTAATTAATAGAACATTCTTCTTGAAGAATCCCTCATTAATTGTATGTATAGTATACATACAATTAATGAGGGATTCATCAAGAATAATGTTGTTGTTTTCTTTCTTTGATATACATTATATAGGTTTTTACAATTTCTCTTGAATAATGAATTTCTTTCCTATTCAACATTTCCCTTAATGATTTTTTTAAATTTTCTATTGTGACCGTGGAAAATGTTAGAAGTGAGACTTCTCTTTGAAGGATATTAATGGAAAATATGTTCTTCACTTTAAGAGAGATTTAAATAAAATTCAAATACCCTATTTTTAACATTTTTCCAGATTAATTGGAAACAATTTTAATCGCTAATATCTAGTTTTCTATAGGTTGTGTGATAAAAATCCTTTAGTTCATGTTGTTCGCTTTTTTTTTAATTAAGAAGACAGTTTGAGATGGAGCAGACCAGTAGAACCTTTATTTGCTAATTGTCTCGAGCCGGATTCACTCCGTATGAGATTATCAAGCGTCTCAAGTGCACAAAAAATATAATTTACCAGATATGTGATGAATTTGACGCCTAGAGGAAGACCCACAGGAAACATCAAAAGTTGATAGCGGACAAAAAATATCCCCCATGTTCTTTGCAGGACTCAAAAAGTCAATCGATGTAAATATGACGAATGCCATTGCCAAGCTTGCAAGGATCAGCAACGTGAGCAAGACACCCATTAAGAGAGCCATCAGTGTCGAGCTGGGATATCTCTCTAGGGCCCAGGCTGTCAAAAACTTCTCACGGAGGACAATAAGGTCACCAGGGTGATCAGAGGCTACAAAATCGTCAACTTGACAAATTGAACTGGAGGACTCTTGAGATTTTTTTTCAGGCAAGCCTTGATTTTGGACTACATACAGCCCAGACCTAAACTCATGAGATTTCCATCTGTGAGAAGGATTGAGCATGAGGCCTGTGCCAAGTATCATTCGTCTTTGGAGGCCCGGAAGAAGTCCATTATCCGTACAATGACAATACTAGATCTGCGGCAGGTCGGCCAAGCCTGGCAAAGCTTCCGGTGCTGTGTGGACAAAGTTATCAAGAAAGGTAGATTTAATTGTAAATAATTAAATTTCATTAAATGTAGTTTTCAAATAAAAAAAAACTTGGGGTTCTATACCATCTAGTGTGTACGTTATAAGAAGCCTTTAAATATCTTCCCAATTTATTTGTACCACCCTGTAGTACTTTATTTCAATAAGTACTTAATCGTAGCAGAAGTATTGACATTTATATCAACTTCTTTAATTTATAGTTTAAGTGCCCTTTTGACCTATTTTTTTAAATTCCAGTCAATAAATTAGAAAAGAAAAGAATTAAAGCACGCAGAGATGCATACTGCTAATTTGAAAGAAATATAAGTATTTAGGGACATGTTGTTTTGTTTCAATTAAGTTTTCGAATGTGAAAAACAACGTTTTTCGGAGTCTTTTCGTATATTCTTACACTTGATCCTTAAAACAAAATTAACATCAGGACCGTTACTAGGATTTGTCTTTGAAGGGGAGAGGTCCCCTCCCCTTTGACAATTTTGACAGAACATTTTTTAAAGGCATATTTTCTGATTAAACTTTTTTGGACGAAATATAATCCATGGCCTGGTCTCTTGATCCTAATGTAACCCTCCAAATCAGATTGGATATGAAAAAAAATCACATAAGAGAAGGCCAAAAACAATCTCGTTCTCAACCCGAGGGTCAACACTAATATGTGCTCTGTCAACCAACATAAAAACAATCTTGAATAAAAATTTAGTTAAGGAAAAAAATGTTGTCGAGGGCTTGATCAAACACTTCGGAAGCCCCTTCATAATTTAAAAGGAGAAATGGTTCCGCTACAAAATGGTGACCTTTTCCTTATTCACACATAAATATTTGAAATTTATGAAAAATTGCTCCTTCCGTGGCTTGGAGGAGGAAACCTCTTTTCTTTTATTTTACGAATTTCCAAAAGAAAGCCAACAGGTAAGCATAACTGTGGGCTCTTGGAGGCTTCGTTTCAAACATAGATCTCCAAAATTGATTTGTTGGTGATGACATTCCACGGGCGTCGAGAGGGGGTGGGCTAAAGGAGCTGTAGCCCGACCCTCCCCCCAAAAAATAAAGTAATATTTGTTTTGTACTAATATTTCAGATTCTTTACAAAAAAGAATTAATTTATGTGCATAACTATGGAGTTTCAAAAGATTTAATATTTTAAACTAAAGTTTTGAAGTTTTTTTTAAACAAATTAAATATTTTAAATAAAAGTTGTGGAATTTTTTGTGAACAATTGTAATTTTTTTTTACATAAAATGTAATATTTTAAATTTTAAAAAAATATGTATATATTTTTCTGAAAAGCTGCGGGTTATGGTGTTTGCTATTTTTTTAAACTTGACCAAATTCAAAATTATCATGGATTTGTTTAGGTGTTGGTAATGACTTCCTAAATTATTTTTTCTGTGCCATCAAAAACCGTTACCCTCCATCCGGTGAAAGTTCCAGCGTTCCGAATGTGCTCCAAAATGAGATCAAATTAAAAAAAGAAAAAAATCTGATTATAAATAATAAGAAAAGAAAAAATTATTTTATTATTATTTGAGTTTGTTATTTTTTTTTTTTTTTTTTTGTCTCTATTATTTAGTCGGTTTTGTAAGAAAAACTCATGAAGTAACTATTAACTCCATACAAATATAATTATATAATAATAGAATTTTACTTTCCGTTTCTTTGATTTTTAAATGCGTGTAGATAATATTTTATTCAAATCTATATATTTTGTTGAAAAACGAATGGAAAGCCAATTTTTTATGGCTTTTAATCCAAATGAGAATCTCTACATTTGAAGCATTTATTATTAAAATTTTATCTCTTAAATATGAATTAAATTACGGGCTTAATACCCTTTTAAACGTGTCTTGAATTTATAATGCATTAAATCGTTATCATTTCGAAATGAATTGCAAAAAAATTAAGTACTTTTATTTTCTTTCAACTGACGCGTTTTTTTGTTTTTTTGTACCTCCTTCACTTTATATATTAAATTTGTACAAAATAAAGATGATAATGGCCTTCAATTTATGGATACAAATTAGTGTTGAGGCCAAGTATAAAAATGGTTTTTTGGTTCGGTCTAAGTGATTTTTTCTAGAGCAATTTGGACCAATATTTCGGTCCAGACTGCAATTTTTTGCTCTCAATATATAGACCAATAGTTATCTGTCTCAATCTCAGGACAGATTTTCTCCCTTATCCGGATTTCATAGTTGTACAAAAACTATTTATTCCACACATTTGACGTCATTGTAGATCAATGTTTAACTATTCATCTCTAGAATCGGTCCAAGAGAAATTTTAAATGCGACCGAATCCAATTTCTTTAAAAGACCCAATTAGTTCGGTCCTCTAAAAATCATAACTGTTTCAGACTACTCTAGGATTTACAGACCGAAACCAGGGCTTTACATTAAGACTTGTCCACCCGTCAAGGAAAGGCTAATTGTTCTTCCGGACAAGTTAATACAGTGAACGGACAGGTGGTCCCAATTAATGCAAACTTAGTTTCTTTTGACATCTTGTATTATCGTATATAATCATAAAATTCTACGTTATTTGATCAAATTTTCATCGACAGCCATTATTTCCTGCTTATGACTCAGCATTTATTCTTCAACAAATATTAAAATCAGTTCGTTATACATTGATAACACAGGGGAACAATTAGGCGGGGGGAGAATTTATACAAATTAAGCATTTCAGTTTTCATAAGGGTGGTGTGCCACCAAATAGTCAGCATTATCATAATTTTTTTCACCTTTTCCATCCCAATTTCATGACGTCATTCCTCGTAAAAGGAAGATCGAGGCAATTGAAAAAAGATACCTACAACATGATCATCTATCTTAAGAGGTGTTTGAATTCGGATTCCGAATTCCTCGAGGGACAACAAAGGATAATTCATCCTTTAACAAACTACGAAACCTCATAAGGGAGTAGAGTGGGATCCTTCTTTGGGAATAGGATACCAGGATCGAAACAATAAAGGGATCCATTCACGATGAGTAGAGAATTTTGATACTTCAAAATGGGGTCACTTTCAGAATACAAAATATAACAAAATCCTTGGGGATGCTTATTTTTTTAGAAAGATCTTTTTTTTTAAATTACACATTGAATATTTTTCTATTAATGTTTTATAATATTCCTCATTACTCTGTATTATGAATAAGTTACAAGAGTCTAAAGAAGATTGTCATTTTTCAGCCTAAAAATGGAAATATATCGAATTCATAACAAGATACAGAATCAATAAAAATACTGTTACATAAGTTTTAAAAGTCCTATTTTTTATTTAGGGATCATTTTAAGGGTACAAAATGACTCTGGACGATAACAGCTCCACATTACTATAATCTCGGATATTTCAAAATTCTAATGACTTAGAAAAAAACTCATCGTAAAAGAGTCAATTATTTCAATAATATAATTAACAGCAAAAAAAAAAACAATACAATGCTGACTGCTTTACTTCAAAAATATTGCTTTCTAAAAAAAATACTTATATCCCTCAAAATCAATTTTTTTTATACCTACATACAATATGTCAATGAAAAGTTGACAAACATAATTGATTATCTTTCTACAATAATTATCTGTGTCATACTGTAATTAGAATGTAAATTCTGAAGGCCTGCTGCAACTATTCTCGGTCACAACAACATATGTTTTTAACCAATGATTTTCATTGTTGTTATGTTACAAGAGGCATATCTTTGGGGCCCAATTTGAGAATGAATGATTGTAAGAAAATTTAAAAAATATATCTATTTTTTTTGATTTCTTCAAGAGTTTCATATTCCACTCAAAAATTTTATTTCTGTTGTTTATTTCCATCGACTATAATTCGTTCATGCAAATTTAATGTTAATTTTACATAATAAGATTGAAAGTGATTGCTTGTCCATAGTTTTACACTGATTATACTATCAAACTCAAGCTCCTCACCCCGAAAAAACATATAATTTTGTCATAAGTCTAATCTCTAAAATCAGTGATTAAAGTTTTTCAATATGTGAGTGCCACCTAGTGGTTAAAATGTTAAAAAGGGCCATATCTCGCTGACCAGTTGGAGGATTTTAAAATTATTTTTTTGAAAGCGTAAGTTTAACTGCATACATGCCATTTTTAAATATTTTTCACCATAATTCAACTATGGGTATAGGGCATTTGTTCAAACATTTTTTGCACTCTTCGATCTTAATGAATTATTGTAGAGCAATTTGGACCGATATTTTGGTCCAGACCACGATCAAGTCAAGTCAAGATATAATATGTTCGTGTTATATTGTATTATAATGAAAATATGATTTTTTTTAAAAGATATGTGCATTGTGTAATCATCATAATACATATCTCATATACATTTTTATGAAAAAATACAAGAACCGATATGAGAATAGAGTCGACTGTTTCCTTGGAAAGAAGATTCCGGTATTTCAACAATGAAGATATTCATTTACGATAATTAGGATTAACAATATTTCAAATACAGTTAGTAATTAATTTATTGGAATTTGTGCAAAGAGCGGTATTATATTGTGATATTAATTATTATTATTTAGTACAGATTATGACGTCATTATAGTAACATTGAAATGCTAAACATTGTTAAGATAATGTTACATATTTGCTAGACCACACCCCTAATAACATGATTACTCAAAAAAAATTCAACATCGAACCAAAATCCTTGGATATGTATATTTTTTAATACGTCTTCTAAATAAAACATTCTATATTTTTTATAAGTTATGATATTCTGTATCACTTTAAAGGATGAATAAGTTACAAGTGTCGTTTTCCACCATTTTTCAGACAAAAAGGAAATATGTTGAGTTCAGAACAAGATACAAAATCAATAAAAACATTTGTATAATCACAAAAAAACCATTTACATCAGTTTTATTAATCCTACTTTTAATTTGAGGATTGTCTTCATAATAAAAAAATACTCTAAGCGACTATCGTCCGAAATTCCTATCAACTCAGATATTTCTGAAACCTGACAACTCAGAAAAAACTGTCATCCGTTTTGATTCTGCGCTCAAAAATAAAATATATTTTTGGCTTCATTAAATTGGCAGAAGTTTTGACCCTATCCTTGTTCATACTACCATATGTTGCATTTTCAAATTTTACATCTCCCTTTTGACAGTCGAGGTGTGTCTGTTAGTGTACCCCAAAGGAATAAGATAAATAAGTATCAAAAGTAGTTACTTACAAATACGTTCTAAGTATCCTCCGTGACATACCATACTCGATCAATTCTCTCCGAGATAAACTTAGCTCGTCACATGAATAGGAAGACGAACATACTCTTTTCATTGTATTCTTTATCAACTACTTGGATATTACAAAGAACTAGGAGTGAGTCTCATGAAAAGAATCTCATCACTACACACTTAAAACTTCGTTTGTACATAATATATTGATTTAAATGATAAAATATAAAATTGTTTTATTTCAATAGACGAAAATATTCAGTGTGTAAATTTGTCTGCATTATGTAATGAATTGAATAGATTTATTATTATTATTATTTTTGTTATTTCCTTAAGAAAGAAAAGTTTTATTTCTTTATCATTGTAATAAGATCCTTCGTTTTATCTATGTGTTTGATCTTTAAATATAACATATTATTAAATGCTTCAGTAACAAATTATAATATAATATGACATCGCAGAGTGAAAGCATTCCTGGGGCTGTAAATCGTACTCATCTTTGGTACGAAATTGGTCTGAAAAGCTTCTGACCTGAAGGAGAAGATGGCAACACTCGCAAATAAAAGCTATTTAGCATCTGTTTACAGTTACTCACCAAAGTTTCAGCCATTTTGTACGTGCAGTAGTCATATAACAGTCGTTGCTGTAAGTTGATGTGAGTGTTTTTGTAAAAAAATAATTCTAGATTTTTTATTTGATTTTTCAACATAGTCTCCTTGTAATTCTACACACTTTTCACAGTGAATTTACAGACGAGATGGGTCTCTGGGAGAACAGGGGCGTCCAAATCATTATATATATTGGAAAATATAATTGATATTTGTCAAAAAAATACTAATTTTATTTTTAACATAATGTCTTTGTAACTCTACAAACCTCTCCCAGATATGCTCGAAATGCTCATTATGGGTGCCCACACCGTTGGACGTAGGAGGCTGAAACTTTGCATAGGTACCTCTTTTTGAACTTGGTCAGGCTTAGACCATGGTACTGATTATCGGGGTGGAATTCATATAAGGGGAGCTTATTCTATACCCAAAGCACAAAATTGTTTTTTGAAGCTCAAGGACACTAGATAGGGAGCTGAGCTATAAATCAAATATGTAAGTGACCTCTTAAAAAACAACTATAAGAATGAGAATAAATATATTCAAAATGAAAAAAAATCATGGGCAGAAAAAGAAAATCGGTGAAACTTGTCGGGTTTTTTTTTTTTTTTTTGTTTTTCAGGTGTAAAAAAATAGATTTCCAATATCCATATTGGATTCGTAGATAAAATAAAGTTTGTAAAATTAGCTAAAACTTTGTTTCCATATAAATGAATGTTTCTGAATTTTTTCTCTTTTTTTTTATTAAACGTCAATTTTTAGTTTTTAAGAAGAAATGCCACACAAGGTAGCATTTTGTGGCAATTGTCAACCTGAACATTATAACTATAAAGTATTATTTTAACTTCCGGAACATTTTATTACACAATTCTTGCAATATTTGCAAAAATGTACCAGTTATCGATGGTTATTTGTTCGACGAGATTATTCCCTATTACTTTTTTGATTCTGCATTTACGAAAAAATCTCGGTAATTGTGAGGTACTCCTTGCAATGCCAATAAATTCTATTAACTACTTTTTTTTTTAAATGAGTGCAAAACAAGTTTTTACAATTTTCTTTGCGCATTGCATTGGCAATTTTTTTGACAAAACTAATGGATTGACTTCCTACATAGACAAATTTTTCCATGCATATATGGGGGTATGTCATTTAAAGCTTGCAATAACACAGTTATTATTTTTAAAATTAATAATAATAGAATTAATATAACATAAAAAAGACCTCTAAACATTAAGAAGAATTTACATCGATCTTTGTCAATGTGATTTCTCCCCTCCTTGGTCGGGTAACCCTTTGCAAGGAATACTAAAAACAATTGGAAGGGCATCTTCTAAATTTCCTTCTCAAATATTTTTAGAAGTACTGTCCAATGCTTGTCAAATGTCTGGACAATGAAATGATAGCATAATTCAGAAGCATTCCCTTCAAATGATAAATTATGCACTTTAATATAATATTGCAACCTCTTCCCTTGTAATTTTAGTAATCAGTAATACTTATAAATGATATATATTTACAGTTGGCTGAAAGAAGACGCCATCCCAATCAACGTGGACGAATCTGGCAAGATTTTAGAACATCTCCTTAATTTTTCTAAATCGGAAAAAGGACCAAATTCAATCTTCCAAGCTCGCTTTCATAATGGAGCAAATGTATCACCTCTTCAAACAGCCTAAAGGTGTTCAGGGTCTTCCAAAAACAGCAAGGAATAGTATTTTAAATATATCACTATTATTGTTAATACCCTAATGGAAAATTCTACGTAAAAGAAAATCAAACTTATAGAATGTTTTTATGATTTACAACAATAGGAATGGCCTGTTCTTACCAAGAAATAGTTAGCATGAGCTATAGTGTTTCTTGGTTATATACCATGGTATATGCATCAATTGATGATATCCGCCTCAAAAGTAATCGTCTTATCAATCTATCCATACTGACAATATGAATTTATTGAATGTAAATACTCAGCTACCGTTTGTTATCATATTACCTTCAACTAGAAATGAACTTCTTAGAAACTTATGTAGAAGTGAGATACGTTCAAGACTTTTAGCAATGATCAGAGATTCTTATTATTATGTCTACAGTTTTGTTTATAATATGTAGGTATAGACATATGGTGAAGAATTCTGTGTTACTTACTGAAGATAAAATATTTGCCATCATCAATACAACAACAAAAACATTGTCAAACTGCATTCGAACTAACAGAGGATTGTACTTCCAATATTATATTTTTATTATTACAATCGAAATACAAACTATTTTTATACTTATGTCAAAAAAAAATATGCGAAATGAATGTGGAAAGTAATATAAATTAAGTTTTAATTTGTCTGGTTATAAAATGAAGTTATTAGCTTAAAGGATAAATATAATTTAGGTTAAGTTAAGAAATTGATTAATTTAAGATTGTGATAAATTGTTACGAGTCGGATAAATGTATCAATATTCATAAATCATCATACTTTCTCCTTTTTGTAGTTACAAGGAAAGAGAGAGTCAGCCTTCTTGTGTGAGCTCGATATTTTTGTTTCCTTTCCAGTAGTTCTAGTATTCCTTGCCCTTTGTCTGTATTATATACACTGTGTAGTTTTATTTCCAAGCAATTTCTATGAAGACAATTTGAAAAAAATTAATTATAAGCTTGCAAAAAAAATATAAAACAAGTAATCCAGGTTATGAAAAAACGGAGAATAGGAAAAAGACGCTCATATAAGTTTCAATGGAATCTCAATCTTATAAATCTCAAAAAAATAGATTGAGGTTGCGTGATTTCTGATATCAACAATTCATCCGTGATTTTTTCAAAACATTGGTCACAATATTTTTATAATACGAGTATTAAAATGTCAAAAGTTACTCAATTATTTCGCTCTGCATCTTTTGTTCCTACTTCTGGACTCCATACAGGAAGTATTTACGTCCATTGGCCATATTGTGCAAAACGATGTTCGTACTGCAGCTTCAATAAATATATTTTGAATCCGGAAAGAAAAGGACTTAAAACACCTTGGATCGTGCCGGAAAAACGACTAGTGAACGGACTTCTCATGGAATTAAGATCCTTGCTCAAAATTTCCCGGATAGAGAGTGTGACTTCCATTTATTTTGGGGGCGGAACACCAAGTCTAATGAGTCCAGAGTCCATTAATGTTAGATTATAAATACTCTATCAATGTACAAATTGTGTTTAGAATGATACATTTTTATTGTTTATAGAAGATATTGTCTTGGATTCGACTATACGGTCTGTACATTAATATTGTAATTTGTATTTTATCATCTTTTTTATTGGACAACAGAGTGTTGTTCAGGAACTAAGCGAGAATCTTCTAAAGAATGCAGAGGTTACCCTTGAAGTAAACCCTGAAGACATTTCAAACCACAAGGCATTAGATAAATTAAAAGAATTCAAAGACGGAGGGATCAATCGTATATCCCTTGGGGTTCAAGCATTTAATGACCAAGATTTAAAAGAAATGAACAGGGCTCATAGTTTAAAGGAGTCAATTCAAGCCATTCAGAACGCTTGTCATGTTTTTAGACCAGAAAGGGTCTCTTTGGATCTCATATTTGGACGAAATGACTCTCAAACATTAGGAAGTTGGTTGAACGAATTAGAATTTGCAAATACATTTGGAGTCGGGCATTTATCTCTTTATGAGTTAACCATTGATCGAGGTAATTTAGGATTTATGGCCTTGTTTTGATTATTAAATAACATAAAATAGGGACCCCTTTATGGAAGGATCGTAGTTCTGGTCGCTACCTATCCCCAAGTGAGGATTTAGTTCATAAAATGTACCTTGAGTCTCTAACTAAGGTACGAAGTTTTGGTTTCGAACGCTATGAAGTCTCTAACTTTGCCCTCAGTGAATTTACTCAGAGTCGTCATAATTCAACGTATTGGGAAGGGGGCGAATATATTGGAATAGGTCCTGGAGCACATGGACGGCTAGTTGTTCGTAGTCAAGAGGATATGGATCAGTACAGTGCCAAAGATATTCTGTGCAACAATACATCTCATCTTGACTACTCCGGAAGACACACCTCACATCATCGACAAGAAAGAGTACAAACATTGGAGCCTCATGAATGGGTTCGAGAAGTAGAGTTGATTGGGCACGGAACACGAAGAGTTCGTCCATTATCACCCTTAGATTCCTGCATAGAACTTTTAGGAAGTGGACTACGGACTTTGAAAGGTGTGAATGTTCACAATTGGAGTATATTGAGCAATGATTTAGGAGTGAGTTTTAAGGATCTAGTGCTTTATTCTAAAGAAACGCAAAGACTTTGGAAAGATGATTACATTCAACTATCTCAGAAGGGGTTATCCTTGAGTGACAAAGGCATGAATATAACAGATTATATAGCGGCATGCCTTGTATCTAATCTTGTACGCATGGAACAAGAATTACATAAATCATAATATCATCGTGTAAGCGTATGTAATCTTACAAATGTATGTGATTGTATATAAATTATATATATATTGCGTATTTTACTCTTTTGTCAAAAGTATTAGTAAAGAACAAGAAAAATATATAAGTAAGTATTTGATTTTCTTAGAGACGAGAAGATTCCGTGTCTTTTTGAATTTCCTTTCGAAATATCCCTTGCAATTCCTGCAAGCTTTTATTAGAGGTCTCGGGGACACAGCAGTAAGTGAATATTGCTAATCCCATACAAAAGCTTCCGTAGAACAAATAAGTCATACTACATCCAATGGTAGCTAGGAGTGTTGGGAAGATTTTGACGACGGTAAAGATTGAAATGGACATGAGTCCGATGCTAAGGCTCGATGTCAGATTTTTAATTTTAGAGGGACATAATTCCCCCACGAGGAGATAGGGAATTAGATTCACTCCCAATCCGAAAAATAGAGAATAGAGACTCAGGAGTACCAGAGGAAGGATTTGAAATACCCAGCCTTATGTAATAGAAAATATATCTTATGAGAATTATGGCTGATTTATGAAGTATGCTAACATACCTCTACTGGCCACAATCTCCGGGCGGAAAAAGGGTTTCAGTCCAACAATCGCTGAAATGGCGAATAAACAGAGTCCCATCATGAAGGAGTGCGACATCAAGAGACTTCTTCTCTTAAATTTCTTGATAAAGAAAATCCCCAGAATTGATGCAATCACTCTCAGGAGTCCCACGCCGATGGCAGTATAGTAAGCCTCATTTCGTAGGTTCGGGAGGAACTCAATGATTATATCCACTGCATAAAATGCGACAGCATACTGACCCGTGGCTTGACTCAATGATCCTACGATGAGAAGAATCATAAGGGGCTTGAGCACTTCAAGGGAGTTTAGCTCCTGGATTTGCTCCTTGAATGAATTAGCCATTTTCCCATTGTTTTTAATGGTCTCTGTTATGTTATCAATCTCTGGTAAAGGATAAGGGGTGAAATAATCTGTTAATCATATTAAGTCCAGAAGTTACCTTGAGGAATGGAATCCAAGTCTCTCAACTTTTCCAAATTTTTGATAGCATCTTCCGTCCTTCCAATTTGAATTAACCAATATGGACTCTCGGGTACGCCACATAGAATGATCAATAGTATGGAAAGAGCTGTACAACCTGCTCCAAATACTGCAACATAGCTCCAATCATCAATGAGTGTGTCTGCTATGTAAATGACTGTTATACCAATATTCACAAATATGGATGGAAATGAGCAATTCAGATCCCGATTACGAAGCTCAGATATTTCCACCAAGTAGAGCTGCAGAAGAGAAAGAATGATGCCAAAGCCCTGGAATGAAGGAAATTGACTATAATTAAACAAGAAGTCCATTATAGTGATGACATTTCCGTACTTGAAAGATCCTGGAGACCATGAGAAGAGCAAATGACTCCTTGGCAAAAGGCAATATAATCCAACCTGTACAGGTTAAGCTAAGGAAAATTAGTAATGAAATTTTACGCCCAATTTTCTGTGCCAAAATTCCAGCCATGAAGCAACTAAAAATAGGGAAAATAGCCGTGATACTGGCTATAAATGAAAGAATGGTTCATTGTTATAAATATTTTGTGGGATCAGACTAGCTATAATACCTATCCAAGACTTTTCTTCGAGAGAGAATTTGGAACCTAGTCTTGGGAGCATGACAGCACTATATCCCAAAACGGTTCCAATGGCCATACCAGGAACGGCTCCGATGAGAATTGCGGCAAGAGTCTAGGTAGGAAAGGGGAAAACAGAAAATAGGATCTCATTCAATGAAATTTTTGAAATACGTGACGTATAGCGATACTTGAATGAGATGAATGACAAGGCAACTAGCATGACGCTTATTCTCTCCCTTCAAATGCCATTTATTTTGACATTTAGGTGCTATAATTAACATGTATGTGTGTATAATTTCAATGTAGACTTACTTGGCGAAAAAGAGCCGACTTGGGTTGTAAGTTAATCCACATGTTTCCAAACCTGAAAAAAGATTAAAAGTCATTAGATAATACCTAAACCCACATAGTATTCGATTATGCTCAAAATGGGGGCATCGTTCAAAGGTTCCTCATTTGAACTATGAGGGTACTTCTAGCCTTTGACATTCTCCTATTGTCGGAGGACATTAAATGGGGCATCAAGTTCACAATACTACGATAAATATCTATAATTTATGGTCTCCGTTAATTTCGCCATAAACTATTTTCCCTCGGAATATTTAGATTAAAGTCATTTTCCTGAAGGATATTTCACCTTGATATATAAATTAATTAGATTTATATGTAATTATTGTTTCTTTTTGGTTAAAATGTATGTTCTCTTTGAATTTTTGTACATCAAAATATGTATTAGGATCAAATGCATTAAATGTTTTTTTTTTCTGTCGGAATAATGATGAAACTTTGCTGTTGCCTCAAATTATAATGGTTGTTCAACAATCCATGAGTCTTTGTTAGTATGAATAATCAATCATGTATAATGATAGTTACAAACGGAGAAGTGACTTAACACTTCTTCTATTCAAATCATTGCCTTGTTTGTTTATTTTTGTTTTTCTTGTTAAACTATTTTTGTTACTTACTTTGACCTTGGTTTGATTACATTACAGAGTGAGGGTTGTTGCTGTGTACATTGAATTTTTGGCAAATGATTCCATCATTTTCCCAAGAGAAAACAACCATTTAATGCGTTTTATAAAAATATAAGTTACTTATTTTGAATACAAAATTCCAAAGGAACGTCGATTTTAACCCAAAAAATAATAATAATAATAATGATTACCTATAAATCCCATTTATTTATATGTTTAGGGAAAATATCCTTAAAGCAAATATTTTAAAGTAAAATTACATATCGCCATATTTTATTTTATTTTGAAATTTGCCAAAATTAATGAAAAAAAATTTCATCGAAAAATGAGTTATTTTTGTAGACTGTTTTAATATTTCTTATTTACAATGAAAAATGTTCAAAATACCATTACCAAATGGTGAGGGATTTGGAACATACATAGAGCGACAAAGCCAAAAAGAAACAAAATACATATACTCAATTAGCCATGAAATGGGAATCAATTAAATTGATTCGTTATTTGATGTTTGTTATTTGATGTCAAATAGTCTGAACATCAAATAACTATTTTGATTGTACTCCAAAGAAAAATATAATTACGTAAAGAGAGTAAACTTAAAGGCCACATCATTGTGATAGTTTATATGTTCAAAAATACATTAAGAATTCAAACGTGATCAAAATAGGATGATATTTAATTAAAGTCTACTTCCTTTATGATGTAACTACAAAGAAAAATATACACAGTCGCTTTATAAATATTTTTGAAAATAATCCTTTACATTGAGAGTTTAATCAACACTATCTGCCGGATGTATTTATAATTGTATTTGTTACACGACTTTATGTCGCTAGCACAAAAATTTACCGTTGTCAGCTGTCGATTTTTCTGTCCCCTCCCCTTAATATGTGTTCTGAACGTTGATGGGTTAGTTATTTGTAAGCTTCTCTGAATAGTTTATATAGTGGGGAAGAATTGGCTAGCTACCAACTGATTTTGGGCCTTTTTTTTTGCTGTTTCTTTTTGACTGAAAGGTTGCGTGATGCAATACACCTAACGTCGTGGAAAGTATAGATTGCTTCGGACGCTTGTATCGCCTAAGTTCAAGTCAACTGTTGTGTTAGTCTGCTGTATCATATACTTACATCTTTTTTTAAATCAAGGAAAAAACGAAAAATATTTATGTAGGTGACAGGCAGTTTAGCCTTAAATATGTTCGCCTACAAGTGGTTTCCTCGAGCGCACTCGCTGTCAAGCTTCTTTGCTGTCATACATGCTGGCCTCCAACATGTTTGGCCTGCTATATAATTGCCGTCAAATAGATCTTTTACATATCTGGCTCGTAAAATAGCTCCAAAATTCACATCACTAGTATGAATCTTAAAACAATACATTGCAATATACTACATGGTGCTAAGCCATTCGTGGATACCTTTTTTGGAGACATATCTTCAAGTTAATCAGTATTTGATTTAAATTCAATTGATTCAAAGCCATTAAGGAAAATGGTTCTATTAATCTAAAGTACTCGTGGAGGCCAAAAATTAGTGGACAACTTGAATTACATTTATGGAATTGACAAAAAACTTACTTATAAGATTTATTTTATAACTTTTGGGAGCGTTAGATTTAGATTTTTTTTTTGTCAAAAAGTCATAGGTATTCAATAAAAATTCAAAAAAATCTCAAATATTACATTTTTTGTTAAAAAAATTTTCAAAATCCATGGAAAAACAGAAAAATCAAAAATCCATTGCTCTTCACCAAAAATTAAATTTTTTGGAATGGTTTTTTCTAAAGTTCATAGCTATTTAAAGAAAAAAAAATTAGAATTTTTTTTTTTTTTTTGAAAAATACAATTTTTGGCTCTTCTGCATAATTTGCTATAATGTCCTTCTTTTTAAAGAAATGAATGAAATAAAAATTTTTACGCATATTTTCCCGTCAAATTTTTCCATCTTGACCAAAACAAAAATTCTTGTGAAAAGCAAAAAATTCCTTCATTTGGGAGGGGGAAGCGGACGCTCTTGACATCAAATAACCATATCCCTCAATATTTCACAGACATATTTTGGTCAATAATAAACTTTTTTTTTCAAATTTATTGTAGAAGTGGTTATATCCAAGAATGTTGACATTAGTAATTATTCTCTTCATTTTAGTTATGAAACTGAAATCGACCCTGATATGATTTTCAACCATATACATAATAATAAATTAATTTCTCATTCTTACATAATAAATTTTGATTTATTTAAAGTGCAATTTGTAACGTTTCTAAAGGATGAACACTCAAACAAATGGTAGTAAGCATAGCATTCTATTGGGTACTGCTGGTATCAAAAATGATTTTTTTTGTAGGAATATTAATTAATCAATTTGTTGATAAAATAATTTTGAAATTAAAAAAAGGTTTGATGAACAAAATTATAAACTAATTTTTAGTAAATTACAGTATAAACACAATAGAACAACCACAGTGGTACGAATTTTTCTTGTCCAAGAATAGTTCAATTACATACATACGTGTAAAATTTGAATGGTCATGTTTCGACTGACTTATTTCCCTATTTGAAACACCTTAAGAGGCTGGTATGGCTCCTCCCTTAGCAGACTTTGGCATCAAAATGATCCCATCAAACTTTCAAAACTAATGCTGCAAAGAAAGGAATCATGCTAGGGTCTGTTCTAACTAAAATGAGAAGGTGGGTTAGAGGGGCTTACGTTACTCCCCCTGAAATCAAGGAACTTTGTCGTGGCCATCCAAAAAATTATGGATTTGCGAGAAAAAATTCAAATGACAAAAGGCGTCTAATTAAAGGGAAAACAAGATTTAAAATTTTAACTTTGTAAGAAATTATGATCCCTCAAAATAAAATTCTGCAATCTCCTCCAGATACAAATCACTACTCTGGGTCCAATAGGGGCTGACCCTGATAATTAGTGATGAAAATCTTCTGTAAAATGGTCATGTAAAGAAAAGAAACGAAAAATCAACAATAATGATCTTGGTGCTTCATTAGATCAGCTACAATCAGCTGTGGCAATGGGGGAATGAGAAAAGTAAACTTTGATGTCGATACCCAATTTTACTCTGAGTCCAACAAGTAATTCATTTTTATTCATAACACAAGCAGCTGATAAAAAAACATAAAACATAGATCTTCTCTTTGCGGTTTTTCAAAAACCCCATCTTTAAGCATAAGTGAACATTTTACGACAGAGTCATAATGATAACAAAAAGGATTCCATCGCCGGTCTCAATCAGAATAACTTGCTGATAGAATGGGCCATAGTTATCCTTATTGTATCATAGCCCTTTCTCCCAAAAAAAAAGGACACAAATCAATTGGCAGTTTCCCTAATTCCTATACTATTGTTAAAAGATTATTGGGAATTATTCGAATTTGAACAATAGATCATTCAGATTCCACCTGAGAAGAACACTTATAAGGGAGGGAAAAGGAGTCGTCATATCAACAGCTAACCACAAAATGTACTAAATACCTTGGTGTAATTCGTCTACAAACTTTACTAACGTAAAGAGAACAAATTTTTATACAAAATACTTTAGCTCGCTTTTGTTTTGACACGTACATTTTTCATTAAATATGGTTTTAACTAACATGATGACTTAATATATGTGTGTAGTGATGTGTAAATCATTATTTATTTGGTCTTGTTCAGTCTTAGGACCGGTCCCAGAGGCGTCCACAATATTACATATATATATATATATATTTATTTATTTTAAACAGAGCTTGGTTTATGGATTTTTTTTTGGTAAAAAAAATCAAAAATTAATAGCTATTCACAAAAAATTTCAAAAATTAAAAGCTATTCGCATAAAATTTTAAAAATTATTTTTTTTTGGAAAAAATATTCAAAAATTAAATTTCAAATATTAAATTTAATGAAAAAACGTATCTAAAGACCATAGCTATTCATAAATAATGTCAAAACCCGAGAGTTGCTTATAAATAGTTTAATTTTTTTGCAAAAAAAAATTCAAAATAACATTTCAAATATTATATTTTTTGGAAAAACGATTACAAAAATACATAGATATTCGCAGAAAATTAATTTTTTCTGAAAAAAAATAAACTAAAATTAAAATATTTTAGAAAAATAATTCAAAATTTTAATTTCTCGGTAAAAAATATGTAAAAACCATTGCTATTTATAAAAAATTAAGTTTTTTTGAAAAAAAATTCAAATTTCACAGAAAATTTAATTTTTGAAAAAAAAAAAACTATAGATATTCACAAAAAATTAATTTTTTGGATTTTTTTTTTTGAAAAATTCAATTTTGTGGAACTTTAGATATTTGGGGAGGGGGTAACAGTCCCTCCGTCCCACTCCTGTGGAAGCTCCTGGGTCCTATCACTCCTTGGGACCGGTCCTTAAGACTGACAGTACTCTAGAACTGATTAAAAAAAAGGAACTACAGTTGATAGAATTCATCAGGGAGCAAACTTTATTAGAACTAGGACTGATATGGAGAAATTGAACTCGACTGACTAAATATAGACCAAAACAACACTTTATGTATGTTATTACTTACCCCTTCACTCAACCTTGTACTTTTGATTCCTTTGAATTGAAGCAAATTACTCTGCAAATACTTAAACATCCACCAACACCTTCAAATCAAACGTACTGAATGACTTTGATGAAAGAAAGGAAACCAAATGACTATTTTGATTTGAAATGGTTTGCTTACTTGTATTTTTGTTTTTGCTTTTATTGCCAAATCATTAAATGTACGCCTCTCTTTTTATCTTATACCTTAAATGTTAAGCCATCCATTCCCTGATATGTTTTATATTCTACACACATAGGCGGCGTGTTAGGAAAATTCTTCATTCAAAGATGACTATCGAATCACAAGGATATTCAGTTCCGTGAGAAATCTATGAATCGTCAAATTATGTTTGTACAATTTTGTTCATAATACTTAATTAAAAAGAGTTTTTTCGGTACTTGATTTGGTACTTTAAATCGGGTCTGTCTATGAAAAAAATATCAAATTTTAAAGCGCCCTCTGGTAGGAATAATTTTTATTAATCTAAATTTATTAAACAAAAAGTAATTATATGTATGTATGTTTGGCTACTTTAAAAAATGCATTTTTGATAGAAGAAAAAACAACAAAGTCTTTAACAGGGTTTTGTACGTAGCATGGAGCGTAACCATATACAGGGTGCATTATATATAGTGCACCCTAACTTATAGGCATTGATAGTATTTTTTATGTAGCATCGAGCGTATACATATACAAGGTGTATTTTATACAGTGTGCTTCCTAACGTATTAATATTTTTGATCTAAGTAATAACAATGTAGTCGTACTAATGAAATACTGCAGGCGTTTGCATATAGCATCGAACATGTATACAGGATGCACTGTGTATAGTGATCCCTGATGAATATCATATACAAATTTTTGATCTAAGAATTAATAATTCTGTCATATTGCAGGTGTTTTGCTTGTAGCATTGTGTATACCGGGTGCATTCTATAAAGTGCTCCCTAATGTATATCTTATACATATTTTTATATAATAATGTAATTACTGAATAATGTAAATATTAATAACAATTTATAATAATGAAGGGTCGCATATTTACAAGGTGCATTTTTTATGATACTCTATCATATACCCATACAGTATAAAGGAAAATTAATAATAATAAAAAAAAATTTAAACTTGTGTAATAAAGTAGACATTTTAAACTCTCTTTTCACTATCAAAAAACTTCTTTTTATTTTTACAAAATGAACGAAACTATAATATTAGCTATTGCATGCTTTACATGGTATATTGTCTTCCGTTCCAAATCATAGAGGTGATATTTTTGTACAAGAATACAAAAGGGAGACATGGTATTACTGAATTATGACACTTGTTACTATCAGCTGCCTGTTATATGATTTTGTGTGGAGAATTTGAATTTCTGCAATATAAAGGTGAGCCTTCTATATTTAAAATAGGATTAGTACAGGGAAAGCATATAATTATATTCATATATATTCATTTTGTTATGAATTTTTCATCAATTTATATCAAAGATAGACGAGAATTCTGGTTTCAGAGAGAGCGGTCAACACACCTACGACTTATTAAATAATGAAGAAAAAAACGAAAAGAGAAGAGCACATGCATCAGCCGTTTTTCCTTATTGTAATCGCTATACATAATTTTTTTTATAAACATAGCCCTTCTTTAGTCATTCATATATGGCGTTCAGAGTAGTGAGCTAACTCCCCCCTCCCCTACCCTCTCACTATGAAAAAGACAAAGGTTTTGTAGAGACAAGACGGTTCATGGATCCTTATCCAAGGTATCTGGGAACATTATATGTAAACTTGTATTATCGAAAAGATCCGAAACCCAAAGTGGGTTCGTGTATTCGAACATTTGCAGATCATAAAAAAGATCCAAAGTAACTTTCGGATCTTAAAATACACAAAAAAATGTACACATTATTTAGTTTTTTCTTCTTTTCCTCTTTTCAGTGTTCCTAACATTGATTGGGTGGTAAAAAAATAGTTCTCATTAAGCTTGGAACAGGTATCAACTATTAATGAATTATATAGATGGAAGAATGGGGAAAGTACCAATTGTACCATTTTCTGTTTCTTTAGGAGGAGACGTTGGGGGATATAGTAAAGGTAACGGCGCGTCGACAAAGGTTTGCTATAATAACGATAATCTATTTTTAAAAAGCTATTAAGTATACATAAATTATATTTTGGATAAGACATATGCTTAAAAAAAAGTATAAAAGTAGCCAATACAAAAAAGTTTATCTACATATAGAATCATTAATTTTTTAGTTCTGATTTGACCTATAAGTCATGGAGTCAATTCTTATGAATTCAAACATGATTTTGTGTGGGCTTTACTCTTCTATCGTGATAATGTAACCTTTATATTTGATCATTTTATTCAAAATATAGGCGTGGTACAAAAAGTCTTTGTCAATAGAGGGAGTCGATTTTCTCTAGATAAAATTTAATGGCTAAATGTATATTTATTAGAATATATCCAACGATTAGCAACATCCAAAAAATTTTGATACAATAAATTAATTCTTAAGATGGAGGAACATTATCTTCCTTTGAAAATAATAAATATTAGAGATATCGAAAGGGAACAACATCCTTGATACAATTTCAAAGGTCTTTGATGGAATGCAGTACAAATACTTTAGTATACTTTTGTTCGATAATACCTTCTTTCTCTTTTCACATTGAAATTTTAAATATTAGTCAACTGGAACAAATAAATCAACCTTTATATTTTATGATATTGTTCACACTGAGCGACTTACTTCAAATGATCAATACGGCTTCTTTTAAATTAAAACATAGGCTAAATTAGTCCAAACTTGAACTTATAACTCTGCAACAAATCATCAGTGTTATTTATCGTCTTAAACCCGCAAGTGATTGATTTAAAGTTGCATGTTCTCTCATCAGGAATAAAATTCTACTAGGATAGAAAAATAAAATAAAAACGTCATTCAAGACTCATAAGAAATCCCTCTATTATTTTTATAATAATGTTCATGACGTTTTAACAGATCAGCCACAAACATCTGTGACGAGGGGAAGAGAGAGATGAAATAAACACACCCACAGGTAAGAATTACTGCGATGTTGATCTTCAATTCTACTCCGAGTCCAACAATGGCCTACAATTATAACTCCACAAATAACTACTCAGGGTTACTTACTCTCTTGTCTGTCTCTGTTACTCTACTGATTAAATTGGATTGTATTGATACCACAGTTTCAGTTGATTCAGATACCATTTTTATGAACGATTTTGATTCCGATTTCTAATAATTACGTTTTTTTTTCTCCAAATTTTTAGTATTTGTAATTTAATTTAATTTTTCCCAAAAATTAATTTTCTGTTAATAGCTTGGATTTTTAACTTTTTCCCTAAAAATTTCATATTAAAGATTTATTTTTTGAGTATCATTTTAGATTTTTGATTTTTTTTTTGAAAAGACTAATTAAAAAAATTAATTTTAAAATTTTTTTTACCAAAAAATTTAATCTTTAAAATTTTTATGACTAAAAAATTTAATTTTTAAAAATTTTTAACCAAAAAATGTATTTCTTAAAAATCTTATAACCAAAAAAATTTTTTTTTTTTAATTTTATAACCAAAAATTTTAAGGTTTTTAAATTTTTTTTTTCATAACAATTCCAAAACCAGCTCGCATACCCACAAAATATAATCTTGTTGACACCCCTGACACTTGTTAATGTTTAGTTTTTTAGTAATTAGGGTTTGACAAGAAAATATATAAATATATCTATGAAGATAATGAGTTGTATATAATTTGAAATTCAAATAATTTAAAATGTTATTTCCTTTCCGTTCTCAGGAGACAATTTATTCGTCTTTGGCTCATATATATAGCCATCCACTATATTTCAATGGATGAACATGATATTTTTTATGTTTGTCCATTATAACTCCACTTATAATATGTTGAGAAAAAAAAAATCCGGAACCTCTTCACGTAGAAGCCTCTAGTTTTAAACTTAGGTTAGTGTAAACTATCATACTAAGTTTTTATATTGATTGACCATTTCAAATAATATAAGAGGAATTGTTTTTTTTTTAAAACTTAATCAGTAAATATATACCTCAATATAATAGAATTTGTGTGTATATACATTCAAAGTATAAAAAGTACAAACAATAAGTATCCAAAGTAACGTAGAAATGACGTAATATATAAATATTAAAAATCAAAAATTGTAAATGAATTGAATATAGATTTCCTATAATGTTATTTCAAATATAAATCAGGGGATTAAAATTTATATTGCTTCATTATTTTTTATTTTTCCTCTCCTTTTTCATTTTCCTTCCTTTTTCTATTCCTTTTCCCTCCTTTTCTACTTATTAAATATTCCTTGGTAATTTATAAAATCGCTGTTTAAATATTTATTTTAATTATTTTCTGTTAAATAAACTTAGAAAAAGACGTATTTTAAATACTTAAGACATAAATTAGTAATGCGGGAATAGAACACAATAAAGTTCAATAAGGAGAGACACAGTCTCTGCTCCTACCCCTCAGTAAGGACGAACTAGTTTATTATAAGGGTTGCCAGGTGGTTGAATCAAAATCGGCTATATATAAATATATAATTCTAAAATCGGCTAGTTTCGACAAAACGCCGTTAGAGTCAGTATCCTTCATCAATTCATGTATTACAATCAGGGACGCATCCACTGCAACCCCGATTAATATTCCGGGACATGGGTTGTCTTCCTTCCCAACGCGACAAACAAATGGGTTGGAACCCACCGCCAATTCATTTAATATCATCAGAAACGCCATCCACTATAGCCATCGTTGATATCTAACCCCTGAGTTGTTTTGCGCGACAGCAAGACTAACAAACGGTGAGACTCCATCATCAATTCCATTAATATCATCAGAAACGCCATCGACTGTTACTCCAGTTGATATCCCGGCCCATGGTTTGTTTTGCGTGCCAGCATTTTAGAAATTCTTTTAATAAGAGCTCCTAAGGTCTACTTTTGGGCACATCCCATATCTTCAGCAATAGTGATGCTATTTAAAAGAAATACATTTTCAATATCTTTTAATAACTAACAATAAGCCATAAAATTTTGATAAATGTATTTCAAAAAATAAAAATATTGTGTTAAATGGGTTATGAAATATATAATATACTTTTTTCAAGTTGTGGATAAATTACAATTGACAATGATAGTCTGAGAGGAATTACAAGATGAATATTAGTTGGTATAATGGACTTAAATGCTAACTACCAGATGATTTAGGCCGTTTGTCTGTTTCTTTTTGGATGAAAGGTAGCGTGATGTTCAAACGAAACAACAAACGGATAAAAAATCGGCTAGGTATATATAATTGTTCATTGCTAGAGGGATGAAAATTTTTAGAGCTCCTTAATATATAATTCCTCATAGCTTCAGCGGGACAATTGAGGCTGTTCCGGAAAAATTGTATTTACGAATTGATTTTTTTTTATTTAATTTTTCTATCAATATATTTAATCTCTATAATTTTTTGTGACTTACCGTGAATTTTCAATTAGAAATATCATTTTTTAACAAAAAAAATAAAAAAATCATTTTTTCAGCTGCTGTTTATAATGATCTTTTTCCAAAAATTTAATTTTTTATGAATAGCTCTAAATTTTTGAAATTTTTGGCAAAAATTTAAAATTAAATTTTTTTTTTTTTTTTGATTTTTTTTTAAGAAGGTCACTGGAAACCGAATGTTAAAAGATAATCACTAAACCTTTATATAGTAATGAGAAAATAAACTTTAATTAAGAGTCCACGTTGTGCTGTCCTACCCTTTATAGTTGCTAAAAGATATAATGTTTGGTTTTATGGCTGTTAAAGGGTTGAATGTTTGTTTTTGTAGTTGATATTTATTGAGATAGGTACTGAAATGCTGGGGTTAGATGGCTTGAATTGTAAAAACGTGGCGGTAAAAGGATGAGTGTACTCGCTTGGAATTAAAATGAAGGGAGATACTCGTTCAGGGGGAAGGGGGTCCTAAAACCAGGTAATACCAGTTATTACTTATTTAATATCATTTCTTAATATAAATTATTACGTTACGTGACATTCACAAACCACGTGATAACTGAGAGGGAGATCATCACCAACCTATATAATAACTGGATACTCAATAGGCAAAGAAAGGAGAGTCAACCGTCAGCAGCCATCTTAGGTACCTATAACTTGTATACGAAGATATATAGGAGACTTCTCTCTCACTTTGAACATTGGAGGCACAACAATATTCTCGAAGCTGTACAAGGCTTAAGATAAGCCTAAGATTCAAGTTCTTCTCTTTGCCCTTTTAGTCCAAATTAATGTCGTCTGTTAATAGGAATCTTTTTTCTAGTTAAAGCACTCTTACACTTTTAACGTTCAGCGTCAACACTCACTCACATCTTGCACCGTGACCTTATCCTTCTCATTGATAACAAATGTTATACAATAAAGTCAGTGTTCTTTGAGAAGCCAGGTTGCATTAGAACCAACAATAAACTAGAATCATTTTATTACAACCATCTTTGATACTATTTATTTTCAGAAAATACAAATATAATATACACATGATATTTAAGACCTTTAAATCACTTATTCTTAAAAAGAATCTGTTTCGAAAGAGACATTCGTATAAAATATTTTTTTAAATGCTCAGAAATGAGGTTGGCTTCATGATGAAGCCTAATTTTAGAATATGTCAAGATAATACGCTTTTGTAATTTAAGGATATGGTTATTTAATGGTGAGCTGTCAAGGCTATGAGATTCAAGTTCCTTAAATATCTATGATTTATAATTGCATATTTGTAGGACACGGCTGTTAATAGTGATTCTGATTTAAAGACACAACAATAAAAGCAAGGACCTGTGTTGCCGGTATACACTCACTAAGTTCTTCTTCATCAAGACCAACGTTGACATATCCATTAAATCTTTTCCCATTCCATTGATTTTTTTTGAAAACTGACATTTCTTCTAATGTTAAATTGACGAGAATTTCTTCTTTAGATTGGAGAGCTTTGTTAGCCTTCGATTTAAGAATATCAAAGGAAGATTGATTAAAACCCGGATCACTATTTACATTCGAACACCAGTTTTGAATGGTACTAAGACTAGGTAGGCATAAGTCAAAGGTGTTTCTTACATAACTATGTGCTTTTGTGGAGTAGAATGACAATGTCAAACCAAATGCTTGGAGCTCTGTTGAGTTGCTATTACGACTTCCCTTTATAACACTTCCGATTTGCATCCTTTTTAAAAGGTTTTTAGGAACATCAGACATTGTATCAAGTATGGATAAAACCTCTTCTGATAGCATCTTCTTGGACCTCAGGCCTTTTATACGTCAACCAAGTTTCCTAACTTCTTGGAGATTGTATTTCGTTGACACCTGTATTTGTTAGAACGGTCTTCAAGCTTGGAAATCATATTTGTTTGCCATTGGAGCCTCTCTTTACTGACTTGAGCTGATGGGAGAGAGAAGGGATGATCCAATTGCACATTTTCCGTAGCCTCAAAGTTGGAAGGATCTACCTCGAGTCCAGGAGATGGTTTGACCTTTTTTAGGAGGTGAGGAGGACCTACTTGTAGGAGACTTGCTTTTTCGAAGAGTTCTTGCAACTTCCTCTTGAAAGCAAGGTGGGAATGCTTTGAATAGAGTAGGCACAGCATTTTCTCTCAGTCTTACAACGTCCAGAGTCCGATTGAAGGATTCCGGAGTAAAATGTTCCGAACAAATTCTCAAAAACTTTTTGGGAGTAAAGTCATCTCGCTTCAGCTTCCTTACCCATTGTCTGCACCTCTCTGGATCCTGGGTCGGAAAACGATGATATGAAATTGAATTGCCAGCAGCATACTTGTTTTTGCAACCAAAAGCGACACAAGACATGGTAATCCTCGACTTGTACGCACCAATAATTTGCATTAACTTATTTATGAATAAGTAAAGTAACTAATAGGTACTCAAGATGGCTGCCAACAGCAGAATGGTAACTAACTCTTTTTCTCCTTTTTATCCAGTTATTGATGCTCTCCGCCGACCTATACAGCCTAAAACGGAAGATAAGGATGTTAATATAAAAAACATAGGTACCATAAATGACGTCATAGTGAACATAACACAATCAAAAAAAAATATATATAATAGAATGTTTTCATAGTTTAATCTAAAAGATGGTCGAATTGAAAAAAAATATATATCTAATACATTATTTTCCGTTCAAAAAGAATCCGATGATTTATACATGACCCCTTATCATAATTCAATTATTAATTTTCCATTTCCTGGGACAAAATATAGGTAATTTGCTATTTGTTTAATATTGAAAATACATAATTTGTTCATTTCCCTGCGCAACACTCAACTATTTATAGCTCTTTATTTATATAATCGAATAAGTTATGTTCATATAAACATTAGGGTGGCCTTTAAAAATTAAGTTTTACTCTTATTTGTCTCAGCCACCCTCCGAATTTGTTCATTGCATAATTCAACATTACTTTGCTAAATTCTGAAATTAAAAATTTTCCCTGTGAACTGATTGACAAAAATTTGGAAAATTTAAACAAATTATTAAAATATCTGTAGAAAAATTTCAAAAATTCACAGTTGTACACAAAAAATTCAAAATTAAATTTTCTGTAAAAAAATTCTAAAAACAAAATTTTGTATCGAAAAAAGATTAACTTTTCTCGAAAAAAATTTTAAAATTTACATTTTTTTGAAAAAAAAATTCAAAAATTAAATTTCAAGGTATAGCATTTTTAATTTTCTCTTTCCAAAATTCACAGTTATCCACAAAAATCAAGTTTTTTGGAAGAAAAAATTATTTCGAAAATATAATTTTGGATTTATATTTTTTTTGCAAAAAATATAATTAAATGTTAAATTTAATATTTATGGTTTTTTAAAATTTAAAAAAAAAAAAAAATTATGTTTGTAATAATTTCCTAAGAATTTTGTTCCTTTAAAATTTAATTTTTGTAGTTTTTTTCCAGAAAATTAATTTTTTCAATCTTATTTTTCTTAAATATTTAATTTCGTCAAAGTTTTTCCCTAACTTTGTAATTTTTCAAAAGTCTTTTCTTAAATATTTAATTTATCAAATTAGAGCTTACACCAACATCCATATATATTTAAATAAATGAATGTTTACAATTGGAATGCGAATTCAAGTCCGATAACCTTTACTCATTTGCTTTCCTTCTCTGTTTTTTTTCTTTTGAAAAGGAACGAAAAAGGAAAAATTTATTATTAATTTAATTGAATAATTTTTTCTTAAAAAAATGATCAAAGAATCTTATAAGAGTAACTCTTTGGTCAATACAACCATTCAAAGTATTTTGATTTTCTTTCTTGTGAAATAAAAGCAACATAAATTAAGGATACATGATGTCACTTTGAATCAATTTGTTTGATTGAAAACAATAGATATAATGTAACAAAAAAATAATACCATTGTTTGAGTATTAGTTGAACAAATTAAAATAATTAGAACATTAATTATATTTATCTAAATTGAAATTCGCTGTTCATGAGTTGTATTTTTTTATATTATTGAATTATTTCATAGATATGATTTTGATTTGATTTAAAGTCATACTCCTACCGAACTTGAGCTCTGTATAAAATGGTGTCCTAGATATGTTTTTATAGATTGCAACATTTTAAATTAGTGAGTTGTTTTCATACAAATTGTTCATAGCCAGTTTACAAGTAGCAAATATTACATTTCGAGATAGATTCCTTCTAATCTTAGAGTTAAATACAAGTAAAGGCCAGTGTTTTCCATAGATCTGTTGTGTCATTACATGGGTCTGCTTACTTCTTTCAAATAATAAAAGTCGGGAGCGACGCACTTTTATCGTCCACCGCCTTGATTTCTATTTACTCTTTGGAGGTATCACTAACTGCGCTTAAATTAGTAAAAATGTATCATCACAATGACAGAATGAGAAATTAAATGATTGTATCTACTTAAAAGGGGTCAAATTAAGTCTCTTGAATCAAATGAAGGTTTTAAATCAGTATTGATGAGTCGTATGATTTTTTGCGACCTCGACTCTGAATCCAACTATTTCAAATTACTTTACTAAAATAGCCATCTAAAAAAATAAGTACAGTTAGTAATCGATAGAGGACCAAAGTTATAAATGAATGTTATGGTTATAAGGAGCGGTGGTTGGTTTAGTATAACTTTTGATTCCTAATCAGAAAGTAATTACTCATTAGAACATGTAAAATGATTAATAAATATTTTTAAGTAGATGTGAAATAATTCATCTCCGGTTCTGAGAGACCCCTTTTAATAGAGAGGCTCAGGTAAAAATAATAACAAATAAGTATGTTTTCATAGTAATAACATTCGATTACTTATTGTTTCGACATCCGTAATCCGAGGAAATGTAAACATAATCCTGATTCTATTTCATATATATTCAAACTTTTGGTGAAATTCTGATAAAACTCGAGACAAGTATGCCTATAATTTTGGTCTTGGATTTAGATTGGAAAGTTCTGGTAGCCGAAATTTACTCAATTATTTACAGTTATTGATCTAAGACGACCCAATTCCAAGAAAATGTCATTTTTACTTGTGATCAGACATTTCAGCTTATACAAAGTAAATAAAATTTATTATTGTTCAACATTGTTTTATGGTCAATTCACAGATTTTTTTAAATGTTCAGGCGTGGGATTCTACTCAGTCGCTTACTTGACTTGTTCTAAAAATATTGTACGTTTTTGATTTCTTGATTCATATATACACATTATTGAGCAAAAAGACCTCAAGACTTTTGGGAATCTTAAAGAATCCCTCAGCTTTAAAAAGGTTAATGTCCCTTAATTTAGTTGGTTATACGGAGTTGTACGGTTTAAGTATGATATAGACATTATAGTATTACATTTAGCACATCTGACCTATCCATTGTCTTTAAAGTCAGTATATATTTACATTAAGTATATTTCCTTCTCCAGGGACTACTGAGATACGAATCTATGCAAATTTCTGCAGAGCATGTTGTTCATAGAACTACGTTCTACGTAGGGCTAGGGCCAACGCTAGAAAAGGGCGGGAGCAAGACATATCCCGGGCAATTTTCCTTACTGTCCTAACCGGCAATTTTCTGGAGGGTAATCTTCCACGGGCAGTTTTCATAGTACTGAAATATTGCTATGCAAAGGGGAACCTTTTAACGGATTAATTATTAACTATCGGATAGGTCAAATTATGGACTTTTCAATGAAACATTGGGTTATATATATTTATTATCTGTTTATTAGACATACAGAAAGATATTGTGACATTTAGTTCAAAATAACATCATCACTTTCTTCTTCTTCAACTAGAAGATCATCCAATGATAAAGTGGGATTTTCAATCAGAGTAAGGTCTTCACCACTAAGAATAACATCGTCATTCAGAATAACATCGTCTTTCTCATTTAAAACAATGGGATTATTCATTTTATAGCCATTGTTTGGGGTTTCCACGACTTCACTAAGGGGAACTGGAAGACCAGCACTCTCATCATCGGAGTTCATGACAAAAGAACTTCTATCCATTGTTTCTAACACGGTGACTGTGACATTTCCCTCACCAGATTCTTCATTAAGAATAATGCTTGCTAAAAATAAATCATACATAACTTGAATACACATGTGAATATGACGCCATGGAAAGTTGTAAAACTCAAGTATCAAAAAAGATATTAGCACAGAATTATAATTACTAGATATGATGTCAATTATTGAGGAAATAATCAAGGGTATTTATCATCGTTTCTTTGAGACATTTTGAAGAATATTTTTGTAATAATGGACTAATTGATTTTGCTTTCATTTATATCTTTTGACTTATTGATCAAAGTTTATTCCTATATAATTATATATAATTACGCTTCACATCAAGCATGTTTGTTTTAGCATGGGTGAGGCCCAAATAGGGTTGAAAGAAGGAATTTCTCCGATCTATAATACTGATCAATGATCTGTAATATAAATCTTACTAAACATAACTTCACTTACGTAATTTGAAATTAGCAAAATTATTTGAACGCAAACAACTCACGGATAATGATACTAGACAGCTAAAATTTGTGTCATCAGATCCGGTGTTATGTAAAAATTCTAAATTGTTGCAATTTGTTGACATAAAGTACTTCAAACAGGACTAATGGGGAAAAAACCAATATTTCAAAAACGCCGAAAAATGATTAAATAATCAACTAAGATATATTTTAAATTAAATTTTGCATTTTAATTCATTATAATACATTGTAATTTAATTATAATTCAAAATCATAAAAAGTCTAGTTATTTACTCATAAAAAATATTCTAAATTTATGACTCAAACTCCATATTTTCTAATTGTTACAACCGTTTCTGCCTAGAGGGTCATTCAAGTAAAATTCGAGAAAAACAAGGAACTGTTATAATCTCTAAATCGATTTAAATGTATCAAACAGATGTAACTATATTCTCTTTAATTTTGTGTGTTTAAATTAGACCAACTCTAGTTATTTAGCCAAACGGTCAAATATCTACTAATATCTTGTAGATATCCAACCTATACATTGATTTTAAATGTATGCTTCGAGGATCTGGACAATTTTCCCATCCCTAACCTTGATAGCCATTTAGAAAAATAAATCTCCCAAAAACGTGTGAGACAAAAAATACACTCGATTTTGATCATTAGAGAACTAAGAGTATACTTACGGGAAACTGTCTCTTCGTTTTGAATCACGGGTACTCCCGACACTGGATTGTAAAAGAGGTATGTATATTAAAAAAGACGAAACACAGAGGACAACTTACCAGAAGTGGCAATCCAAGCCAAAGACACAATAAAGAGAACTGTTCCTTTCATGATGTACTTGTATACTGATTTAGTTGATCATTACGGAGTTTTCCAAGTTAACTCGAATAAGTTACCTTATGTTTTTATTTGCAATGGTATCCAATTGTCTTTCGTTTGCTCAACTATGATTCACTCATCTTATTTGCTTAAATTCATCCTCTACCTGATCCCATTTAATCAATAAGGTGAGTGATGACACACTAATATTGCACGTACATTATTCATCATTTGTTTGATTAGGATGATGATGGTGTTTGAACAAATGTTCTACAGAGTATGATCTACATGGCTACACAAACTTATGATTAGAATATCTTCTATCCGTATGTAATAATAAAATAAATAGAAAATGAACAAGCTTAACCTAACCTGAATTTTTCATTTAATATTTATCTATTACTAAAAGTCCAACCTAAAAAAATACTTCTTAATATATAAAGCCCTTTTTGTTTCGTAATACATAAAAATGAGCCTCAAGTCCGTAGTTTATTAGAAACAAAACAGACAATCCCAGGGGTCCTAAAATGATACTCACAATTTTGCTAAAATTGTGTCAAATTTCTTCAAATTTGTTTGTTTTCAAAAACCTCAAATTATAGGCACTACTTTTATTCAAAGCAACCTCCAATTTATTTTCAACTGCCTTACCCTTTAAAAATAGAAGAACTGACATATTTTTCCTTATTTACTGGAAAGGTTCACCTGTGCCATAGACAATAAAGGCAAATGCTAAGTGTGCCGTTCATTGCGGGGTCATAATGGGTGTGAAAAAAAGATAACCCCCTTCCTAACACGACTGTCGGGCCGGGCTCGATTTTTATAACTTTACATTTTGGCCAAGTTGCACCCATAAAACTAGGGTCTGGTGGGTCTTTAATTTGTCAGGGCCAGTCGGGTTTTATTTATTATTTTCTGGCTTATTTTTTTTTTTTTTTTGGAGAGGCCTCTGATTGGTTTAAATTGCTTTGTTAATTTCTTGAAAAGGTTGAAAATTCCTATTGTGAGTTCATCTCTTATATACCCACAGTGGTTTTAGTTTGTCTACAGTGTTAACCTCTCCAGACAATTAATATTGAAGTAGTACTCATCATTTTGATCGTTTGTGATTCAAAAGAGACATGCAGAATGAAATTTTTGGAACTCAGGCTAAATTTTTGTGGAACATAATGCTACTTCAATCTGTCAAAGACTATGTAAACCTTAAAAGAGATAGGGTTAATAGAGCTGTCAATCGAAGAAGGGAAAATGATGTTCTGGACCTATGAATTCATCATTCTAGCAAATGAGATACTGGAGTCTCAACATTTTCGTTAGTGCTTCCACGTTTTCGTCTGTTGTTGACGTGCATGGGCGTTCAATAGCAAAAAATTGCCGAACACGCAAAATACTTTAAACAGTTATACCTCTGTTAAACAAACTAAACATATTATATAGCTGAAACAGTAAATATATGTTTGTTGCGAGTTTACTAAAAATTTTAAAAAATGAGTATACCAATTGTACCTTTACCCCATACTTTGAAAATTCACCTACCTTTTTGTACACACCTTGTATTTCAAAAAAATACGACTTACGTAAGGAAATACTTTTGAAAGCAGAAAATGATATTTCAAATTTGCGTAAGGTAAACAAGTATCAGAAGAGTAAGATATATGAGATATCTATTGTAAAAAACACATTGGTATCAAGATTTCCCTTCAATGACAAAACGAAATCATCAAATAAGTATACCAATGGCAGTATTGTTTATATAGGGGATGAAATTATATCTGATCTTGTTTAAAGATGCATGAGCATGAAAATTATGCACAATTTAGTCCATCACCTGAAGCAGCCAATCTTCCTTGAGAAAAAAGAAACCGAAAATCAACATCGTAACCCTAACAATTTGAAGAATATTTTGGAGGAGAGAAAGAATAAAGCTCATGACGTTTCATTAGATCAGCTACAATCAGCTGTGAAAAGAGAGGCAGGAGAAAAGGACATAAACAGGGGCATTTTCTAAAATAACTCTCACGTCGATCCCCAATTCTACTCAGAAACTCTTCCATTTTAAGATAATATTTAAAATAATAAAAAAATTCTTTTTATAAGCAAAAAATGATGGATTTACTTAGCGTATACACCACCAAAATCAAAGTAGATTTATTATGAAAGGTTATTTAAAGTAAACTTTAGAAAAATTATTAAACTAATCATTTAAAATTATGAATTTTTCCTTCAAAATAAAGTGTCAATTTCAGATCGGGATTGTAAAAGATTTTGTAGTAAGTTTCATTCAAATAATATGAAATATTATATCATCTATTAATCTTTGAATAATTATGTAATTAATTTATAAGGATCATTAAATGGTTTACATGTTTGATGGCGAACAGAAAAGGATAAAAAACTTTATACAGACTGTATCGATTACTTATATCCCCCATTCAAGAGTTTAGAAGGATCAAAATAGTGTAAATTTTAAATAGTTACAATTGATTGAGAAGGGATTAAGTAAAGTTCTATGCATTTACGTACAGAGTTGAATTGATTTGGAATTAGAATAAGTATTATTCCAAAATTATGAGATATATTTACATAATTCCCATGAAATATTAATTATAGGTGATAAGTGAGCCGGGAGTCGCATGTATTTACTCACAGAGTTGATTTGGAACACAGATGATATGTATATTGATCTATGATTTAGAGTTGTAATTTTTAAAATAGCTGCAGATTCGGAGCCGGGATCTTTAATATCATAAATCCAACATCAAGAAACTATTAAAATCATACTCTATAAGTTAAATTTAAATGATGAGTTCTTAAAATCTTAACCATGAACAATTTAATTATAAAAATAAATAACTCCTAATTAATAGTTTCAGTTCGGAATAATATTTTGTGGTCATGGCTCTGAATCCAACAATTTATATTATACCACTCAAAATCCATTTGACTCATTGCGCAAATAGACTCAACCCTTCTGACTTTATGAATGAATTACATTAGTATTTAAAGGGCAATCGAAGAATAATATTTTATATTAATTAATTATTGGAATGAAATTACAAAATGATCTTTTATTAACACAAATTGAAGTAGATTCTTTATTTTTGAAATACAAATTCCTCAGTTTAATAATATTTTGAACATTTGCGTTAGAAAACCCTTCAATAGCCTTACAATTGAACAAAGTTCATATTCGTATGAGTTCCCCAAGTTGAATTTATAATAAAAAATGATGTTTTTCAGCATGACAGGTTGATTGATTGGAGAGTATACTCTTTCAGGTAGTATTAGAAATCATTTGCTATGATTTGAAAATGTAGACACTGTAGGGGAGTCTGCAGCCGTTCTCCAAGATACATTGAATGACAGGTCATCCATTAATAGTAGTGCCTTGTCAGCCTACAAGAAAGCTAAAAAGGTCAATAGCATTAAGATGACAGTTCTTAGATTAATAGCGAGACTTAGATGGTAGATTTCTTCCGTTTCAGAAGAGACAACACCGCCGCTCGGACTCCAGATTCAGAAACACCACATGTAAAAAATGTTCGAAAACGATCCATGTTTCTTTGTTTTTGTAGATGGTCAGAGTTATGATGGGGGATCCAAATCCCACTCAAAGACAAAATTCTAGTCTTGTAAAAAGGGTATCAATAGTACATCATCCATTAGTCACTACACTCCCATCTTACAACACAAGTCACAGCCTTCTATATGATGTATACAGGTGTAAGTGTAACGTTGATTATTGCACCGACTGATACACAGTTGTTATTTTCTCATGATTCATGATTAAAAATGGTTTTTTTTTTTTTTAATTTGTTCATATTTTGTTTTATTCACTTTATTAAAGAATTCAATTCAAAATTAAATTTAAAAAATAAATATAAAGATAAAAAAAGAACCGAATTTACTTTTTAAATATTATTACTTAGAGAAATTTTACATTGACTGTAAACTTCAATAGTATTTATCGAAAATAATTAACCTAAATAGTAAATTATTATTAAATTAGGCCAATAATCAAGACATTTGAAATTTAATTTCTGAACTTTTTCTCAGAAAAATCGATTTTTTTGTGAGCAACTTTAATTTTTCAAATATTTTTGAGAAATAAAATTGTTTTTCGTTTTTTTATTCCATAAAATGATAATTTTTGGATTAAAAAAAAAAAAATCCACAAACCCAGCTCCCCCAATATAATCCTGCTTACGCCTTTGACTATTATAATATTATGTGATCGGGCTGGCTAGAATTTTCAATTTGATGTATCGTACAGACTAATGGGCAAGACAGTCAAATTTTGACTAAACATGCAACCAATCATAGTCTATGACGTCACTATTGCTAGAACTTTCAATTTGATGTATCGTACCGATCGCTGGACAAGAAAAACAGATTTTCAGTAAAAACACAACCAGACCAACACTATAACGTCAATACTAAAAAGCGTGGTGGAAGTCAAACATCAGTCGTACACGCGTTATGGTACAACCATGTACCGGTAGTTGCATAAATACGCGGACTATTTGTGGGAAATAATTAAATGAGTAATAAAATTCGTATGACGTATTTTTTTGGAGAATTATATAATAGATAATTTATTCTGGTATAAAATTTAATATAACTACTGAATATAACCGCCATCAGCTGCTATGCCACCCTCCAAGCGCCCGCAGAAGGCCTTGCACACATTGATGATGTAATGGTCTTTCATGGCTCCCCATTGCTCATTGACGCTGACCTTCAATGAGTCCAAATTCGGGTTGCGGGTAGCACAGGCCTTCTTCTCAATTTGCCACCACACACTGTAGTCAAGGGGATTCAAATCAGGTGATTGAGGTGGCCAAATTTTTTTGTTCCAAAATGCCATGTGGGCAGCGAGCCAATCCTGAGTCATTCCAGAGGTATGGGCAGGTGCCCCATCCTGCTGGAAGATAAAGATCCCCATTAGAGATCTTGAGGGCCTTTGGAAGGAACTTGTCCTTCAAAATCTCCAAGTAGACACAGACATTCCGGCGCGCAGGAGAGTGGTAACCATATGACGTTTGGCCTCGTCATTCATCGTAAACGACTTTGTTTGATGCGAGTAAGAAAAACAAAAACAAAGACAATAGATTTACCGAGTTACTTGTGCTGGAATTTTTTATTTCCGGTGATGGAACCTCGAGATATAAGCGTTTAAAAATTAGTCCGTGTATTTATACAACTACCTGTATTTCTAATAAGCTTGCATGAAATCTATTTACGAGTGCTGCCGTCTTCACGTTGAGAATGGAAACATTTCAGACCGCCTGTGTACAAAACAAGATTGCTATTACAAAAAGTCTGCCGCTCATCATAGGTCGTATTGACTTCAACTCTAATCACAATCCATAGACAATACACTACTCGATTTGAAAAACAAATATCTGAAACCCATCCATAATTGTTTATCCGAAACATGATGTTGTTTCTAAATTTTCCTTTATATCTTCATCAAATTTCTATCCACTTCATTGTTCCCATAGTAACTACCTATATAATAATTGTACAATTTATATTCAAAGAGTTTATTCAATATTTCATACCTTGCCTTCTATTTATATTTATATAAGGAAAAAATGCGTATATTTACCACTACAGACGTTAAGAGAAGTAACAACAAGTAATATTTAATATATCCACTATACAAACTTGTTACTTTGATTTTTGCAGAAGCTTCTCTTTAAGTATAACTTTTTCAGTTGTTTCGTTATATATGTATATACGTATATTAGCAGAAACTTGAATTTTTATCAAGTCCTTAAATAATATAACGGGTCCAGTCAAGTTGTTGAATATTTTTATCGGGTTCAGTCGAGTCTTTGAATATTTTCAACAAATCCAGTTGATTTTTTTAATATTTTTATCGACTGCAGTGGATTTTTAGAATATTTTCATCAAATCCAGAACAGTTCTCAGATAATGAAAGATACTTTATTTTCTGTGAAAATTGAAATCACTTTCGAGTCCAAATCGAGAATTGAATATGGCTCAAATCCAAGTTCCCATCTCTGCAGTTTTTAAAGGGAAGGGCATGAGTAAATTTCAGCGACCCTACGCAACAGATTTACGAAAGCATTCTTTCCGTTAAAATTGTGCGCCCTCTAAAACTTTTGGTGGCCCAGAAAATGTTCATAATAGGAGGCCTTGCAACTGTTTAGACGTACATATTTTGTTGGGCTAACATCAAGGATTTCTTTTAAAATTTCAATTGGTCCTAAATTTTACCTTTTTTGTAATAATAACGATTATCCTGAGCCCTTGTAGGAACAAATGAAGATGCATGACACGGCCTTCGAAGCTAACAACCCCAAACACCATGACAGAGGCAGGGAACGTCATTTGCCTGTTGCCTCAATATCACTTTTAGAGTAGGGGCTTCCACAAGATTATATATTTATATATTGGGGGGGGGTGAAAATATTTAATTATTGCAATATCCTTAGATACAAGGATGTCCAGATTGTTGTTTTGCAAAGTTTTTTTTCTGTCTTTATGCATGTCTTAATGTATAAAATATAAATGGTGTATATATGAAGACGAGTCCCTTGGTGGACTGTATAAAGTGCTCCATGATGTTTATGATAAACATAAGTCTAATTAACAAATAACGATGTAGTGGTCATATAGCATCAAACTTGTATAGGACCAAGATCAAAGGTCAAGGTAGAAAAAAACTTTAAAACACTTAATCGACCATAACTTTCGAAGCATATTTAGATACGGGGCTTAAAGTGATGTTATTATGTGGATTATATAAAAGTAAAGTTCAAAGTCATAGAAAAGGTCAAAACACAATATCGACCATATCTTTTCAACAAACTGAGATACAAGCGGAAATCATCTCTTTGGAGCACACAATATACATATCAAAGTATGAATGCAATATCTATGTAATTTCCTAAAATTGTACATTTTTGATTTTAGCATAAATAAGAAATGATATTGCATTTAGGATAAATGACCATAGGTGGAGGTTTGCACTCTACCAATACGGAAACTATAACATCTATATTATCCACAAGGTGGTGTGAAGGTCTGACGCTTTTTGTTACAAAACTCAGAAGAATTTTGACAGCACCCTCTATGTCAGACACATACGTACATGCTATTTCTTATCAAATAATATTACCATTCATGAAGTTGATTAATTTTGTCGCTCTCAGTCGCTTAGTTTAGACAGTAAACATAAGTAAATAAGGCTCAGGCCTCATTGAAAAGTTTTATTTGAGACGATATAGATTTCTTCCCTCTTATAAGATTGAAATTCAAAAAAAAAGAAAACAAAAAAGGAATTATTGAGCCAAATCACATTCTTTAGATTTTTGTCCTTCGAATAAGAACGCACAATATACACACTATAAAAATGACAGTTAGATCCAGAAAGAAGATTAAAGAAAAAAATCCCGATTCCAATGCTTTAATATTTTAAATAATAGTTAAAAAGTGTAATTTTGCTATAAATTTATAAGAATTAAAATTGATTAAATAAATCGCCTTTCTTTGGTTAATATAAAGTATATTATTTTTTGTGATGTGCCCTGAGCTGAATTTTGCTACATGAGGATCTTGGAGTTTCTGAAAAAAACAATCGAGGAATTATAAACTATACTTGTTACCCACCCTAACACTTTTGTTTGCTAAAAACTAGTCGACAAAAAATTAATGAAAACTTGTAATTTAAAAATTGTTTTCGTAATTCATTTCCTAAGATTAACTTAAGAATTATTTGAAATTATTTTAATCATGGTCATATGTGTAACTCAAGAGTTTATATAGTTGACTCATCAATATTTTACCATAGTCTGGTTATTACTTATAAACAGTATGTTTTTATTGGTACTGGGGCGTATTAATGTGAATGCACATGATAATGTGTAGAAAATTAAAAAAATTAGACGGCTCTTATTTATTTTATACATATTCATCCTTAAAGAGGGAAATTGTTCTAAAAAAAATATATTGATCGAATACGAATACATATTAAAATTTAAGTTCACTTTAAGTTATCACTACTATTAAAGTAAAGAAGATAATATTCTAGTATTCTAGTAATACTCTAGTACTGAAATGTTGCAAGTGTTAAAGGAATGGGGATTATGTTTTACGCTAAATCTCAAGGGATATGACAAACAAATTTAGTAGCTAGTAGATGGAAAATCAAATTTGACCATTCAGATGTATTCATGTTCATTTATCAATTATTATTCATCTATATTAACGCAGACAAGTTTGTCCTGTGCCCATTGCTCTGAGAAGGATGTTTAAGTGTGTTCTTAATTAACTGCCTAATTCCAAGCAGCAATATCGATGACTCCCAGGAGTCTAAAAAAAAAAAAAAAAAAAACCCCAGAGAATCCCAAGTAATAAATAATAAAGATAAGAATCGGAATCATAAATTAATCATTATTTTCCTGATGCCAATTCTGATTCCAGAAAAAACAACCGATTTCCCGATGAATCGTCCCATCTCTACTCGATTCTCCTATTCCCGATTCAAGTTAATCGTCCCATCAGTAACCCCAAACAAATACCCATTCTTGTTTGCTTTTGTATCTGTTTTAGTTTTATATGTCTTCCGAATTTTATATATTGACGGATTTTATTTAGTTATTTTTGCTTTGTGATATGTGTAAAAACTAAAATATTTATTAGGTGATCCTTCCTCCTTTGTTTATTTTGTATGCCTCATTTGTACATATACAATGATAACCTCTATAAAAAAAAGTAATAAAGATCACAAAATGAATGAATAAGATAAATGTCTGTTCAATCTAGAGAAATAATAGCTCAACATCCGAGTCAAAAATAATGAAGTATGAACTGATTTACTATAAGGTGATCAGGGATTACTGAACACTTGAGTAATCCATGGTAGGATTTTCTAATAATATAATAATCCTAGAAATGATAAAATTATAAGTTTATTCTATAATTTTTATTGGTACATCCAGTGATCTTAGATCAATATCATAATGAGTTATTCCAATGGAAGAAGATTTATGGCAATCTTATCTAAATATAATGTAATAAATAAATATTTGAAGTAAAATTTGAGCTTCCTGTCACTATAAATTATCATAATCAATTAGAAATGAAAGAAATATCAACCCCACGATTTGTTGCATTACGATGTAGGCATTGGAGGCAAACGATGTTCTAATTAATGCTTAACATGTTGAGTAATCCCCATTTAAGTTCTTCATCTATAATATAAGTTTAAAATGCCTGAGATTTAAGGTACTAGGGGATTAATCTCCCTCATTTTTTTCAAAAAGTTACGGGATGTGATTGGCCTTTGTTCTTGTCTTGAAGCTTAAACTTTAGAATAACTCTTCAAAATTTGTTGAGGATAGGACAATATTAGTGTTGGGGTTCGGTCTGGGAAATCCTAGACCGGTCTGAGACCGTTATATTTAATTAAGCTTAGTATTATAAGCTCGGTTTGGACGGGTCCAAAGGAAAAATTCGGTATAGTTTGGTCACAAAAAATCGATCTAGACGGATTTTACAGATAAATTGTTTATCGCATGGCATCATATGTTTTTTCAAGTACAACAACATTATACAAACTTTAAATAGAGTTATCTAGGATTAATTTTGATGCTGCCGTCTCTTATATGTATAGAGTATTTGTTCTAGAACTTATTGTGTACTTTTGAGATTTTTTTGAAAAAAATGAATTTTCAGTTTTCTATTTTAATAATTTTGCTCATGATCCTCATTTTTTTCGTTTCATCGATTGACTCACTAAACAATGCTAACACAACCAATTCTTTGTAAAATACCACATTTACAACCTTATTGGTTTAATAGCGGCTCCTGACAAAGTAAGTTGTACATTTTTATATTCTCGGATAGATCCTTTAAATTTTTCCAATTGTACAGGGTTAAAAACTGTCACTGGATACAATAAATTTATTCGATCTGATAGTAGTATCAATTTAATTGAGTATATATCATTTTTGCCACCCACCCAACATTGTGAAGAGGTCGAGAGCATTGATTTTTTTTTTTTTTTTTTTTTTGAATTTCAGAGGTGCTTCACCAAGACAAACGAGTGGCAGCTGAATTAATTCTTTATAGTCCCCACTTGAATCTAAAGCTTGCATGCTGAGTGAAATTTTACGACTTCAAACTTTATCTTATAGCTTGGTAATTTTGATCCCTTAAGATGTCATACTCTTTATTTCGACAATCGACACTCTAATACAATTTCTTGTGGATTAGCACTTCGTATTTCCATTTTGTACACACTAATAATTAGATTACCGATCCTAATAAACCTTTGTTATTGAAAAAAATAAAAATATTTTTTTTGCAAAAATAACAGTGATCGAAAATAAGAATGTGCCAAAGGTAGATATGTGCCAATTTTATGAAATTCTGGATTTAGCTTCAGTATATCAAACCTCAAGACTATGGAAATGGCCAACAATATCCAAAGAAGTTGGGGAGAGTGATCACTCTGGTACGCATTTACGCAGATATCCTTCATATACGAGTATATACTGGGGAGAACGAAGCATCCTTGATAACAAACACTTCAAAAATGAACCACAAACATAAACTAATTTTGAAAATCAAATCAGAAACACTTTATACAATTAAAAAAGGGAGATCAATCATCAATTTGAATAGAGATGATCTGAATTAATTAAGATGAAAATAGGTTCATCAAGAGACCCTCTTTTCCAATACAAGGGAAATATGATAAACCAAGGCAACTTGAAATACAAGGTTTGTCAATTACGCATCTTTGGACTGATGTATGTCATTCACCGTGCGTTTCCCCTTTTTTATGCGTCAATTGAGCGTGACGTCACAGCCGATATACTATTATATTCATCGATTGAGTTAAACGTATAATTTATATTAATATTTAAGACTCAAATGCTTTTAAGTTTTAAAAGAAAACTTAACAACTTTTTAGATACTGCCTCTAAAAATGTTGAATTGGTTAGTTAAAGATTTATATTCCGACATGCAGAGCCAATCTCATTCTACGAAGATATCAAACTATTTTTTAAGTAAATATATTACAATAATGCTAACTTATATGGGTTTATTAAACTAAAGACCTTCAATATTGTACATAGAACAAACTTATTGGAATGTCAAATATATACAAAGGTGTACACAAAATAAATTATAATAAATGTAAAAGCTAGGTACTGTTTCTTCATCTTTTTCAATATATTTCATGAAAGGATAGCTGTGTTGTTGGTTATGATAATGTTTAGGAGTGGAGGATTATATCGTACTGATGCACTAGGAATCCTAAATTTTTTAAAACAAAACTGCCTATTCATCATGGATATATAAGCTAAACATAGCTCCAAACAGCACCATATCATATAAATTAACTGGTGGAATACTAAAAAAATCATATGTAGCGATATCCAATTTATACATTAGCCTTTGAAATCTAAGGACTACAGTCAACTTTGTTGCTAATCTGACTCAAGATATGATAAAAAAAAAGTCTGAAAATATGTATATAACTTGATTTAGCTGCAAAATATTAGGAATAGAATATTTCTTAGCAGTGATATGTCAAAGAGATTCTGATTATGTTCGTAGGAAGTCACATCATATTTAATTAAAACATTTGAAGGCAAAACGTCATTAACAAACATTAAACTATAACGATAATTTATATCAAATGAAATGCCTGTAAGATAAAATACTACTTTAAGATTTAAATTGTTGATACATAATTTCGATAATGATAATTGCTTTAAAATTTGCAATACATCTTTTGATTCACACGGAGCTGGAGGAAGGCCACTTGACTGAACGTGCCTGTAACCTTTTGAGGAGAGAGACTTGAGTACCAATCCCTGAATAATATCATTTTTTTAAATCTTTCAGATTCTTTCTGCTGACGATGAGTTTATTTTGAACCTAATTAAATATTTTTTTAAGTCTTTCTTTCATCACGTATAGAAAATATGAATTGGATTTAATTTTGTTATTGTCAAGATCATTTGCACAAATTCTTGGTGTCTTTCCAAGGCGACCCTTTTGATGACAAGCTCTTTCGCCCACCTTTCTCCTATTGCAATTCTTAGGGAAATCTGGTAAACCACATTATTAAATGAGTCACAAATGACAAACACGAAAATCCAAGATTTATAGTGAGACTCAATCACCAGTTACTATATCAATAAAGCTAATTGTAATAATAATAATTTTATCTAATTACTATAAATACGATTAAAATACGATATTTATATTATATAAATTTTTCAAATCGGCTCTGACGTCACAAAAGCAATTTTTCTATTTAGGTTCACCAACAGTCGATATGGTATAAATAACAATTCGAGAAGGAAGACTGGCCCAATGTATGTTATTGACCAAGGAATTAAATGCGTCTTAAAATCACGCTCAATTTTTTTTCTACACGAAGAGGCTGACACATTCTTTCTTTGTTTTATAGATTATAATAAAGGAAAACGTGGATTACAAAAGCTCATTAATTTTTTTATTATTGCTTATAGTTATTACTTAATTAATAAATCGTGTACAAATGTTCTGCTCCTGGGTGTAGGCAGGGCTATGACGGCATTACTAAGGATCCGGATGTGAGCATTCACAAATTCCCCATGAAAGACTCCAAAAACCTAACCAAATGACTTAGTACCATGCGAAGAGATGAGATTAACAAGATAACACCAGCGAATTCAATGCTATGTTGTCTGCATTTTAAAGTGACTGATTCTATCACTGAATCTCATGATCAATACTGTAATAAAGGAAAATTACTCCAACCAAGGTAAACAATACTCCTAATTACTATGAAGATTGCTTCATACTTGTTTATCTCTTAGACTTGTTGTTTTTTGCTTAATTTCCGTTTAAATGTTTTTAGAAAGACTGTCGTATGCCTATCAAATGTCCGGACAACAAAATTATAGCATAGTTCAGAAGCATTCCATTCAAATTCTAAATTAGACACTTTAATATTGCAATTTCTTCCCATGTAGTTTTAGTAATCAATCATACTTATAAATGATATATATACACAGGCGGTTGAAAGATGATGCCATCCCATGAAAGTGGCCGAATCTGCCAAGCTACCTCTCATCACCATCACCAACTCCAAGACCAACACAGGCATCGACTAGCAGGAAAAGTGTGTATTTGGAGAATGAAAGACAAGAAGCTCTGGAGTATGCAATATTTATGAAAGCGGCTGTTCTGTCAGTACAAGATCTCTATGACAAACTTTGTTCGGAATCATTGCCCTCGGGGCTCCTGTTGCTTAAGGCTCCAAAAGTTGCACTTGTCCAAACTATAGATTCAGATATGAAAGAGCTAGACATTGTAGCTTGCATGGAAGTTGAAGAAGGCATATCCCTCAGGATCTTCTGTTACAACATCGAACTAAATAAGAGCTTAGTAGTATACTGTATAAATTTAAACGCTAAAATTAATTCCTGTCACGGAAAATGTCACCCTTGCAGCTTTTTGGGCTCCAATGACAGAAAAATAAATATTCGACAACATTTGTGAAGAGCTTCTTAATTTCTTACACTTAGTGGAAATTAACCAAGTTCAATCTTCCAAGTTCACATTCATAATGAATCAAATATCTCATCTCTTCTAAGGTCCTTCTTTTGTGCTCCTTCCCGTTGCTTTGATATGCCAGAATGTCAGTTCACAAAATCAAACTTTTAAAACGGTTGTATGATTTACGATAACAGAAATGGCCATTAGATACCAAGAAATAGTTTGTATGGCACATAAATCAATTTAAGATATCTGCCTAGCTAGTGCAAATAAGTGAATGGTCTAAGTTGTAGAGGAATAAAACACTTTGTATTTAACAAATATCTAAAGGCTACCACTTTAACATAAATTGTTTCCTTATTTGACACCTCGTTGAAGAACATATATACATACAAAGACGAAAAAATGATCATCTCTACATTCTTACTTCTAAAAGTACATCAATATGTCATGCAAATTGTGGGGCATTTCAGACTATTATAGAAAATCTCCAAACTATAAAACTTTTTTCCTGGATCTTCAACAACAGCAAGGAATAGTATTTATAATATTGTCAGTTATATATCACAATCATTATTCAAAAACTTACTATGTCTGCACATCTCTCAATATAGATAACTATGATATGACCTTAAATCAAGTAAAATAATAAAATTAAATGCTCAAGTATTGTAGTCTATAAAAAGCTATCATAATAACGTCAACTAGAAATACACTTTGTTCATAAATAAAAGAAACTTATGTGGAAATAAGATACGTGAATGTCTTTTAGCAATGATTAGGGATCGGTCGACGTAAAAAGAATAACTTTACTATTAGTTGAGGGTATTATGATAGTTTTTGATAGGTAACAGTAATTGAGTATTTACTTTGTATGTTATCCAATATCTAGTGAAATACTATTAACAACTTGCAAATCTGGTAATTGCTGTAATTATTCTCATTTTTGCAGTTATATGAAAAGAAGGAGTCAGCCTCTATGAAAGGCTTTATGATACAATTAAGGTAACGACGTGTTAGAGAAATAAATGAATCGGTCGATAAAGGGATTTCGATTGGCAGTTTAGCATATTAAGGCTGTTGTAGATTAAAATCTTTAGTTTGAACCAATAAACGTTAGCTATGTCAATGGGTAGAAATAAAGATGGAGTAAAATCTTGGCATAGGAGTTCCACAATAAACCATTTTCTATGAAGATAGGAACTGGTCGAGAGTTGGCGACAGAACTTTGGACTTAAATTTATTTATTTCTTTTGGATTAAATTGCTTTCACTGACAAACTCCTTTAAAGGACGAACTAAACTTCTATGTCATGATATAAGTGTATATTATTTTAACTATGTGTATAACGATGTATTATAATTTCAACATCAACCGAAGGAAATAAGTTAATTGATTTCCTTAACTTGGCACGTCAGAGTCAATCATAGTTGAATATCATTTCTCTATCTTTGGAATTGACGATAATTATTCATGTACTAAAAAATAGCAAATGTAACGTCATATTATACCCCTTTTGTCAGCTGATATATTTGTCCAATCATTTGTTTACCTTCTCAGAGACAAAAAAGTGGAATAGAATTTCAATCAATCTAGATTACTTTAGGGTGAACATTTTAAAACTTAGAGTCTTGTCTGCAAGATTAAAAGCATGGTGGTTTCACGTCATAGCCTTTAGAGGTCCCATGGGATAAGTAGACGCTGGAAAGTTGGAGTTATGGAGGACAGTGACACTGCAGGCACCAGAAGTACGCCCAATTCGAAGAGACAGGATGCCAAGTCTCTCAATATCAGTTATTGGACTGTAAAGAGGTATGTGAAGGATTTAGAGAAGGCTTCTTATATACGACAACATTGACAACTGCTTTCCCTGCAACCGAGGCCAGAAATTGTTGATTTGGTTACAACATAAACGTCGGTTTGGCCACTTTCTTTCAAAGACTACTCCCCCTCGACTATGCCATAAGGACTGTAGTGGAGAAGAGAACCTATGCTAATCCTCACCAAATTTGGATAGCCTCTGTGAAGTAGCTGTGGGCGGCCATGCATTAAGAAGTGCTGCTGTGTCTTTAGGCCCAAGTTAGAGGCCACGGTAGGAGTCAAAGAAAATTATCTTGCATAATATGTATAAAGATATATCAATAAAAATGTATCTTGATGAAGCCTCAAAATTGTACTACTTTGCATTCTTGGAACAGTTTACACCCTTTTTTCGTTATCAAAAAGTCTATGATTTTACCTAGCACAATTAAGTAATATAAAAGTTGTTAAATGGAATTAAGATCTGTTTTTTTTGTGTGTGTGTTATTGCATTAAGGAACAAAAGGTTACTTTTGTAGATATTTATATGCAAATATATATACAAAAAATATATCTGGAGTTTACTTTAAGATCTCATAGCATTTTTCCAATAACATCTGTCATTCTTCTTATAACGAAGATAACAATTTCAAATATGTTTTCACATTCAGTTTTAGGGGTGTCCGAAAGATTTTATATATATATATCTTTTTTTTTTTGGGGGAGGTATAGGTTTTTGAAATTTTTGTAAAAAAATTTAAAAACATAAATTTTATAATAAAAAAAAGTCAAAAATTAATATTTTTCTCAAAAAAAATCAAAAATTCGCAAGTTTTTCTCAAAAAATTAATTTTTTGAGAAAAAATTTCAAAAATGTAAAGGGGTTCACAAAAAAATATTTTTTTCGGAAAAATATTAAAAAACTCAGAAGCCTTTCTCAAAAATTTTTAAATTTTAAGCGTTTTTTAGTGTACGAGTGTTTTTTCTTGTTTGCAACCTAAACAGTGATTCAAATTTATTCCCTAAAGCTGCCCTCGATATTCTTTGATTATTGAGGAGAGAACATATATGTTCAAAGTGTAGCCATGAGTGTGTGTACTCATTTATAACGAATAGTAATGGTGAGTATATGTTAGAGAGTTGAGGATCAAAGAGAGGTGGATTTCATGTTAAATAATTGAATTTCATTCATTCTAGCTTTCAAATAATTTAAAAAATTTATTGTTTCATCCCATCTAGTTCGTTCATTATAAGCCTTAAAGATTTCCCCAATTTATTATATACAAAGTAATAGTTTTTGAAGGACAATTAAAAGTGAAATGACACAATCATACAAGTTTTTTTGTTACATCCTACACGATTTCTATAATTTTGCGAGTTCATGATACTGGGACTTGAGGGAATTATAATTTATTTAGCTCAAAAATAAACAGTTATAAAGTTTTTCATTATTAGGTTAATTTATTTTTTACATAGAAACCCGACACCATGTATAAACCCTACTTACATCACACGGGTTTCCCCAACAACATTAATAAACCTTTTTTTTTTGTTTGATCAATATTGACTTTTAATGCTAATAAATTATATTACTTCAATCTTAATTTGTTGATATGAAATAAAATTTTGTCATGTAATGAACATATCCCACGTTGTTAACTTAATTGTATCATACCATCTTTCTTTTTAAAAAAAGTATCTAAAGCAGTTGGTAGTAAGCCAGTACTTTCCACAAAAAGCAGTGGTCGCGTAAATTTTTTTAGGATCACCCCAAAATAACTCTCAGTAAAATTAATTAAGCCCATACTAGTGCAGCGGTATCCGCAGGATTATATTCAAAAATTAAAATAGAAAAAAAATTATTCTATGTTTTATCACAATATATATATTTTTTTACATCAATAATTTCTCAACCCTATCCAACCTCCCCCCCCACCCCTGTGGTAGACGTTCTGTTGTTGCACGGAAATAACATCTGAATGAAATAATTATTTAATTAAAAAATATGAAAATAATCACAAATGAATGTTAAAAAACAAAATTCATTTAAAACAGTATGTTATGTTATATTTCTATGGCGTGTAATTTCTTCAAATTTGATCCTTGCTTGGATTTTTTCAGGTAGTATTTTATAGCTATTTGTCTAATATGAATTTAACATTGAATCCTTTCATATGTAAACAGAATGTATTTATGAATTCAAATATATTGATTTATAAAATGATTGTTTATTTTCATTGATTTTTTTATTTTGTATATCAAAATACAAATTTTTTTTTTGGCACACCTAACACGATCAGGGAAGATCCCAGTTTGCCGTGGTACCAACTTTGAAAAACACTCTATTAGAAACTAATTTAATTTAGTTATCCCTTTCGATGTATGTATACTTAATCTACTGAATAGTTTGAAAGAAAAATAGACTTTAGAAGGTAAATTAAAATGAGTGTGAATTTCATGACGAAAGGTCATAATGTGGCCATTTTTTTAATCAAAGAAAATTGCTTATGAAGTTATAATTGTACATAATAGATATTATTTTTTTCTACAAGTCTAGATTCTAGTGAACTGAGACTTCTAAAAGCAACATTCTAAAACAACAGTTCTGTATAATTATATAGGACAAAATTACTTACTAAACAATATTGAAACTACTTTTTAATGTAGCAATATGTATAATTTATTCATTATACATATTGCATCATAGAATATGTCATTAATTAAGTAATTATTATTAAAATAAATTTATCCGATTAGAAGACAATCAACAAAAAAGGTCAATTACTGATACTATGTTATTTTGAAGGGCTATAAGATTTTGTTCGATATAGTGTAAATGTCTGTAGTTATTCTTTCAATTAAAAAAAAAATTATACTATACGCATAAACAAAAATGCAACAAAAATTTCCAATTTATTTGGGGAAAAAATCAGAAATTAAATTTCTAATTTTAAATTCTTGAAAAAAAATTCAAATATTTGCTCTGTCCATCGTGATTCCTAAATCCGTTCTGGTCCATTTCATTTACAATAGAAAAAAGTAACTCCTTTGTTGTAGACTTATCCAAATCAAAGAAGACTGGCTACTTCAAGTGATGGACTAAACCATTTGCAATTTCTTGTAAAGACTAACTAACTGTTGTTTCTTTAAATCCATTTCATATCTTACTTGATATCCATCACATTTTTCATCATCTTCGGAAATTAAAAGCATCTCTGAAGGTCCTAATCCGGTCATGTTGAAATCCAAACGAGCAGTCAAACCGTTGAAGCCACTTCTCTTGAGTTTGTCAGCTTAGAGGAGATAGATAATTACTTTTTCTCAAATAATCAATAGTTTTGAAGCTCATGCATCTTGAAACAAGATCAGATATAATTTTTCGATACATATTTGACATTTCGGTTAGCTCGTACCATAAGATTTTTTTGAACGTTTTGGGCAGGAGATGAGTGTCAGCGAAGTTTGTTCCGAAACTACTCAATTTCGACTTTGCATGTGAGATATTCTTCAGCCAAAAGCAACACCACAATCATACCTCAGCCACCGTATTCACCAGATTTGACCCCATGTGACTTTTTCTTGGTCCCAAAACTGAAGAGACCTATGAAAAGACGGAGATTGTCAACGATTGAGTAAATAATCACTGCATCGCTGGAAAAGCTCAAGGTTAAGCCAAAAAATGCTTATAATAAATGCTTTGAGAATCACAAAAATCTTTGGCACAAGTGTATGGTATCTACAGAGTGATTACTTTGAAGGGTACAACATAAATATTGATGAATGTACTAATATTTTTTCTTAAAAATACAAAGAATCCTTGAATTTAGCTGTTTATTGTTACACTGAATGCTGACATCATTAAGAGATACGACAGCTTCTTGATTCAAATATTCAGACTCCAGTATCTCATTTGCTAGAATGATGAATTCATAGGTCCAGACATCATTTTCCCTTCTTCGATTGACAGCTCTATTAACCCTATCTCTTTTAAGGTTTACATAGTCTTTGACAGATTGAAGTAGCATTATGTTCCACAAAAATTTAGCCTGAGTTCCAAAAATTTCATTCTGCATGTCTCTTTTGAATCACAAACGATCAAAATGATGAGTACTACTTCAATATTAATTGTCTGGAGAGGTTAACACTGTAGACAAACTAAGACCACTGTGGGTATATCAGAGATGAACTCACAATAGGAATTTTCAACCTTTTCAAGAAATTAACAAAGCAATGTAAAACCAATCAGAGGCCTCTCAAAAAAAAAAAAAAATAAGCCAGAAAATAAAAAATAAAACCCGACTGGCCCTGACAAATTAAAGACCCACCAGACCCTAGTTTTATGGGTGCAACTTGGCCAAAATGTAAAGTTATAAAAATCGAGCCCGGCCCGACAGTCGTGTTAGGAAGGGGGTCACCTTTTTTTCACACCCATTATGGCACCGCAATGAACGGCACACTTAGCATTTGCCTTTATTGTATATGGCACAGGTGAACCTTTCCAGTAAATAAGGAAAAATATGTCGGTTCAGCTATTTTTAAAGGGTAAGGCAGTTGAAAATAAATTGGAGGTTGCTTTGAATAAAAGTAGTGCCTATAATTTGAGGTTTTTGAAAACAAACAAATTTGAAGAAAATTGGACACAATTTTAGCAAAATTGTGAGTATCATTTTAGGACCCCTGGGATTGTCTGTTTTGTTTCTAATAAACTACGGACTTGAGCCTCATTTTTATGTATTACGAAACAAAAAGGGCTTTATATATTAAGAAGTATTTTTTTAGGTTGGACTTTTAGTACTAGATAAATATTAAATGAAAAATTCAGGTTAGGTTAAGCTTGTTCATTTTCTATTTATTTTATTATTACATACGGATAGAAGATATTCTAATCATAAGTTTGTGTAGCCATGTAGATCATACTCTGTAGAACATTTGTTCAAACACCATCATCATCCTAATCAAACAAATGATGAATAATGTACGTGCAATATTAGTGTGTCATCACTCACCTTATTGATTAAATGGGATCAGGTAGAGGATGAATTTAAGCAAATAAGATGAGTGAATCATAGTTGAGCAAACGAAAGACAATTGGATACCATTGCAAATAAAAACATAAGGTAACTTATTCGAGTTAACTTGGAAAACTCCGTAATGATCAACTAAATCAGTATACAAGTACATCATGAAAGGAACAGTTCTCTTTATTGTGTCTTTGGCTTGGATTGCCACTTCTGGTAAGTTGTACTCTGTTCTTTGTCTTTTTTAATATACATACCTCTTTTACAATCCAGTGTCGGGAGTACCCGTGATTCAAAACGAAGAGACAGTTACCCGTAAGTTTACTCTTAGTTCTCTAGTGATCAAAATCGAGTGTATTTTTTATCTCACACGTTTTTGGGAGATTTATTTTTTCTAAATGGCTATCAAGGTTAGGGATGGGAAAATTGTCCAGATCCTCGAAGCATACATTTAAAATCAATGTATAGGTTGGATATCTACAAGATATTAGTAGATATTTGACCGTTTGGCTAAATAACTAGAGTTGGTCTAATTTAAACACACAAAAATTAAAGAGAATAAAGTTACATCTGTTCGATACATTTAAATCGATTTAGAGATTATAACAGTTCCTTGTTTTTCTCGAATTTTACTTGAATGACCCTCTAGGCAGAAACGGTTGTAACAATTAGAAAATATGGAGTTTGAGTCATAAATTTAGAATATTTTTTATGAGTAAATAACTAGACTTTTTATGATTTTGAATTATAATTAAATTACAATGTATTATAATGAATTAAAATGCAAAATTTAATTTAAAATATATCTTAGTTGATTATTTAATCATTTTTCGGCGTTTTTGAAATATTGGTTTTTTCCCCATTAGTCCTGTTTGAAGTACTTTATGTCAACAAATTGCAACAATTTAGAATTTTTACATAACACCGGATCTGATGACACAAATTTTAGCTGTCTAGTATCATTATCCGTGAGTTGTTTGCGTTCAAATAATTTTGCTAATTTCAAATTACGTAAGTGAAGTTATGTTTAGTAAGATTTATATTACAGATCATTGATCAGTATTATAGATCGGAGAAATTCCTTCTTTCAACCCTATTTGGGCCTCACCCATGCTAAAACAAACATGCTTGATGTGAAGCGTAATTATATATAATTATATAGGAATAAACTTTGATCAATAAGTCAAAAGATATAAATGAAAGCAAAATCAATTAGTCCATTATTACAAAAATATTCTTCAAAATGTCTCAAAGAAACGATGATAAATACCCTTGATTATTTCCTCAATAATTGACATCATATCTAGTAATTATAATTCTGTGCTAATATCTTTTTTGATACTTGAGTTTTACAACTTTCCATGGCGTCATATTCACATGTGTATTCAAGTTATGTATGATTTATTTTTAGCAAACGTTATTCTTAATGAAGAATCTGGTGAGGGAAATGTCACAGTCACCGTGTTAGAAACAATGGATAGAAGTTATTTTGTCATGAACTCCGATGATGAGAGTGCTGGTCTTCCAGTTCCCCTTAGTGAAGTCGTGGAAACCCCAAACAATGGCTATAAAATGAATAATCCCATCGTTTTAAATGAGAAAGACGATGTTATTCTGAATGACGATGTTATTCTTAGTGGTGAAGACCTTACTCTGATTGAAAATCCCACTTTATCATTGGATGATCTTCTAGTTGAAGAAGAAGAAAGTGATGATGTTATTTTGAACTAAATGTCACAATATCTTTCTGTATGTCTAATAAATAGATAATAAATATATATAACCCAATGTTTCATTGAAAAGTCCATAATTTGACCTATCCGATAGTTAATAATTAATCCGTTAAAAGGTTCCCCTTTGCATAGCAATATTTCAGTACTACGAAAATGCCCATGTTTTATTAATTCCTTTAATCTTTTAAACTCAATCCAATCTTCTAAGAAATAGATCGAGAGGATTGGTTAGGAGTATAATAATTAGTTTAGAGCTCTTAAATTATAGTAGAATACCCTCTGCCCTTAGATTGGCCTGGAGTAGTCTAGGATTGATAAAAGAAACTCCCCAATACATCAAAGGAATCCTTTTAATACCCAAAAAATATTTTTATCACTGGGTTTGCAAATTGAATCTTTTTTTTCTTATAGATGCTACAATACATGTAAATAACATTAATTGTAATTCAAGGGTCATATCAAGAGTTATATGTATAATTGTTTTTCTTTGATTTTGTAATGGGTACACACAATTTTTAATTACTTTTTTGTTTTTTTTTTCTTTTTTGAAAGGTTAAAGTATCTAACTGTTTCTTTTTGAAATAGTTTATATAATCTTGTAAATTAAATTGCAAATATAATTAAATTTAGGGATTATAATTTTATTCAAACAAAGTTATATATTTTATTAGTTCCTCCATAAAATAATTCAATAAATTTCATGTAATTTTTGTTAACGACATAAAATAGATGCAATCTATTTTTTAAATCTTTAAAAAATACATAAAATAATAGATAAATAATATGAAGAGAATTAATAATATGTTATTATTCCTCATTAAATTTGAGCCAAAAAAAAAAGGCAATTTTCCATTTTTGGCAATTAAACAGGATTAATAATAATAATTAGTTGATATAAATTGACAGATATTCGTCGAAGAATACAAATGTGTTATCGAGACTCTATTTTGGGAAACATAATTTACTCTTGTTTATGTGTTGACGGGCCAGGACTCCCCTAATGTATAATTCTTTTATAATTTTGATCCAAATGCTTTGATTATATTGTTCATTTTCATATCATCGTCATCCTTTATTACCTTTTTCTCTGTAGAATATATATATAACATGCACCAGATATATGTGCCACAAAAAAATGTTACTTCAAACGCAATTTTCTCTTCAGCCAGTTGTCAAATAAAAAAAATAAAGCCAGATTCTGAAAGCTTGATGGATTCAAATTTTCTCAAGGAATTCTTTCTTGATCTTACTTCGTCGATTTTGTTGCAGGGGATTCGATTGGTTTGTTGTTCGATCACGTCCTCCACAAAGAAAAAAAAACCATCTCCTTCAGATATGATGAGTTTAAAGGCCCAAATTACGGCAAGATGAAGTCATCAAAATTGTCTTGGATCAATTTGAAAGTATAGCAGAGACACAAATTGACAACCATCTCGATCTAGGGCTTCACTTTGGTATCTAACACAACCAGGTTGGCATCAGTGTTGACCCTAAGGCCTTGGGGGAACACATGAGGAGGCATGACATGACCTTCAGAGTTAACCACCCAAAACGCCATGATATGAGATTGCAACTTTGTCTGCATGTCGACAGGCACCTCTCTAAGAGCAGACGGTCAACCATCTGTTGTTCTGGATGTTGACCTTCTGGTCCGAAAAAAACCAGAGTACGTCTCAATTAAATGAGTGCTTGAGGCGATCGAGGAGCTTTTGGGCGTGCTTTAAGCACTTTTCTTAGCCTTTTTTTATCAGGATCTTGTCTGAGTAGTTAATGTAGGTTTTCGTGAATGCAGAGCCGGATCAGCGACTATGCCCACCAACTTCTGAAGCAATGGGCTGGGTGGACTTCTTTAGGTCCTCATTTGACAATTTTTTGGATTCTGGCCCAAAAAATTTGGGGGCTAGACAGAGTTACTTCTACCTTTGACCTCAGTCCGCATCGTTGTTGCCTGAAAATCCCCATTAGAGCCCTAAAATTACTTCCCGATCTTGCAAACAATGACTCACAGTTTGAGCAATTTTGATGTTGTTGTTCCCGGCAGGGATTCCAAGTAGGGCTCTGCGCCTTTTCCAAATATATAGAACAAAAAAATCCTCAATTGATTCCATTTTTTTCAAACTGGAGCGGGTTTAAACAAGCTACCTAACAAACAAAACATCAGTCCTCCCTTAAATGCCCATGTTTGTCCAAGAGAGAGCGTCAAAGTGGTGAGAAAGATAGCTTGTGCACCCTATATATGTGTATGTATAGTCAAACCGAAAAGTGGGGTGGGGGGGGGAGAAAATAAAGAAAAGCCTTAGAAAAGCGTGTCTTGAAAGAGAAGAAGAAGAGCGAGGAAAAAAGAAGAATATCTTTTTATTTTCTTCCTTTTTATTGTTGTGTTTCTAGTAATAGTTATCGACTATCCTCGTAGAGTGAAAGCCCTCACCAAAAGAAGGGGGAAATAACAATAAGAATAAGAACAAATATAATGATGATGACGATCATTTTTGAGCTTTTTACATATTTCATTCTTTCCTTAAACGTCACTTGTTCCCAAACCATACACTAAAGCGTTTTTACTCAAACCAATAAAATGTCTCACATCTCTTATAACAGCAAATAAACAAAGGAAGAAAGAGAAAAGAAGTAGTTGCGTGAGTATGGTTTTAAACATAACATGATTATTTTGAATTCCCCGCCAAATTGATCCATTTGTATTTTGGCGTCTTATTTCATGACATAATATATTTATTGAACAATATTATAAGTTAGTGGTGTAGTAGATATGATCTTAGACGAGTGAAGACTTTTATAAGCTGGTCATCTGAAGAGTTTTTTTCTAAATTTTCAAGGCTGTTATCATTTTTTTTTTTTTTTTTTTTTTTGCATTCTTGAACAGAGAACATTAAAATAAGAGTGATGATTTGTTGATGAGTATTTCATCAAAGTCTTTGTAGACTAACTAAGAGTTTAATTGAAGATTGACTTTGGAGGTAATTCCTGCCTATGTCCTGTGTTTATTACCTTTCTTTCAAAGCTGCTCTTAGCTAATCTGATGAAGTGTCATGCTATTTCAGCAGTTTTACTATCAAATGTTGAGGGTTGTTGATGAAAATAATATGATAAATGTATTGTTTTCTATTATATATATTTTCATTTATTTTTCAAAGTGGTTATTTTATTCTTAAAAACAAAATATCCAAGTATAAAGTAACAACGAGTACGTAAACACATGAAAGACGAAGGGTAAAAAAATGGTTTTAGTATGGAGTTATAAGTGGGAGTCCATGTGGAACTAGGAGTAAAATTTTTAGGATCGATATGGAAAAAAAATTAAAAATTTAATCAAATGTTTAACTTTCTAGTAAAAAGCAAAAATTACTTAATTTTAGGGGTCTTGTTCCCCTCCAGCCCACTCCCTGCGGACACCCCTGATTTGATATAAATCTAATCAAACCTGCACCCCCTTTTTGACACGCTTGAAAATGCAACATATAATTATTAACTATATGAAAATATTGATTTCGGTAAATATAAAGAAATTCTATCAAATGTTTGACCTTGTTTTTATTTATTATTATTACTATAGGTAACTCAATTGGAAACCGTTTAATCAGATAACTAAAAATGGAAACTTACCGCTTTTAGAACTAAGGTTAATTCTTGGAATAAATAGAATTATTATATAACCATAATAAAGATATATGCTAAGAATAATTTGCTAATCATCTTCTTCCTTTCTTCATACGTATTTTATATTCTCTTACGTTACTACAATAATTTGTTGCATTTAATTATTATTTTTTTGGTACCTTTTCCAATTGACAGCCCTTACCTTAAAAAACTATGCCACACGGGGAATCGATCTGGTTTTATGGAGAAAAAAAATCAGTTTAGTAGCGAAAATACAAATTTGCTCTCCAAAACCCAAGTAAATCTGTTCTGATCAGAATGAAAAGTAGCCTTATGTACGTAACTCAGAATTATAAACAACTTTTATTTTATATCTAATGTCTGTATCTGTCTCTGTTTTAGAAATAAATACGTTTTTATCATTGTTTTTCTAAGCGGGAAGAACATTAGACAAACACATAAATTATTTTAATACTATGTTAGATAAGATATTTAAATACAATAAAAATTTGGAAAGCTTCTTATTTTTTTAAATTTTTCTTTTATGATAAAAAAAAATATATTGTAGGTATCCTTGATGACATTATTGTCCCTTTTTATACATACATAAGAAATATGTTAAGGCACACACAAAAAAAAAAGACGGAAAAGGAAGAAAAAAACTGTCGTTGACAGAAAATAAATGTATATATTTTTTAATGTTGAAAATATGGAATGCGTTGGAAGAAGGGAATACGAATATATTTATATTTTGAGAAGAAGGCATATTTATCTTCTACAATATATAATATGTAAGTTAGAGCGGTTTGACTTTTAACTTTATTTTGAATTTAGATTACGGGTATTTGGTAAAAGTTTCCATATGGTTAGAAAATTACCTATATAAAGATTTCATTTTCCATACAAGGGCATCCTTAGGTTGCAAATTTCGATCAAATTATGAAAAAATGCAAAAACTGTTTACTCATTGAACATATATATTAAGGATTTATTGTATTTTATTCTGCAAAAAATAGTTTTTATAAAATATTTTTTTAACCAATAAAAAGTATTTAAAAAGTTTTTTTTTCTAAATTGTCTTATTGAGCAAAAAAAAACCAAAAAAAGATTAAATTTTTCATATACTATTCCCTGTCTTTACAAAAAAACTTTATTATTCATTTTTATAGTTAAAAACAATGTTTATCATCATTCATTAATGTAACATAGGGATTAATGTTCTATTTCAATCTTAATTGACGATCTAAAAAACTTTTATCTCCTTTCAAACTTTGAATAGATGTACTACTTAAAGATAACATTGTAGGAAAATGAAATTTCGCTAAGGTTAATAATCCCTTACCATATCCCAACTTTTCCAAACTAGCCGTAATCAAAATTCGTAAAAAGTTGAAACACAAACCGGCCTAATATACATACATTGCTTCTTCTCAGTTTTTCTTCTTAGAAAAATAAACATAATATATTTATAAACAGAATATGATGAAGCATTATGTATATTAAGAGAGAGCAAGCCTACAAAGGGGTCCAATCTTTTATATACATAATATATTATCAGGGGCTTTCGCAGGATTATATATATTTTTTTTTTTTAATTCTTTGAAATAAAATTTGGAAAATTCAATTTTTTGGAAAAAAAAAATTCAAAAATCCATAGCTATTGCTAAAAAATACATTTTTTTTGGGAAAAGAAAATCAAAATCCATAGCTATTTACAAACAAATTTCCAATATGATATTTTTTGGAAAAGGTTTCAAAAATCCACAACTATTAACAAAAATTACATATTTTGGAGAATATTTTCAAGTATTAAATTTTTTGGTAAAAAATCAAAAATCTATACTTACTTTCTAGTAATTAAATTTTTTGAAAAAAAAAAAAAACAATCCAAAAATCAACTACTGTTCCTCAAAAATTAATTTTTGAGGAAAAAAACACCATAACTAAATTTTAAATTTAAAAAAAAAAAAAAAAAAAAAAAAAATTACACAGCTATTCAAAAAAAATTATATTTTTTGGAAAAAATCATAGGTTACATTAATTGGAATAAAATTTCAAATATTTCTAAGTATAACTAAACTCCTGGGGTATCTAAATTTATCCCCCAAACTCATGTAAAAACTGGGAATATGTGACCCGCCAATTGAAAAGCAATTTATAATGATGATTATCAAAATTGTGTCTGGATTATAATTTTATTCTTCGAGGAATAATGATTTTTTATTTATATAAGGGGTGTCTGGAGGGAGTGGGCTGGAGAGGCTGAAGCCCCTTGCCAAATATAAAATTAAAAAACTTTTTAAACTTGCACCAGTTCGAAAAAAAGGAAATCAATTGAGAAATTATTTGTCCCAAGTATTTGGGAAAGGTATGGAGTTCTCCTTAGAATCCGTGTCGGAGCAACAAAATAACAATTGTTCGAACTCAGGGACTCAGTGAGACTTTAGTTCCTAAGGTTAGGAGGAACCTCAAAGGGATTTTGAAGCAGCAACTATTCGGGATGAGGTAGAAGTAATAATTTTGACTATCTCATCTCGTCAGACTTTTGGCTTCCAAACTCACCGGATCTGTTTTTTTTTTTGAGCGGGATGCAATCGAACGACAACCCCTGCCACACCTAAGACGAACTTATCAATCTGATAAAGAAGGAATTTCAGGATTTGCAAATAGACCGAGCAGAGAAGACCTGCTCGATCGTAACGCCTCTTGTATCGACTATAATTGAGGCTGGACGTAATTTTATTGACAAAAATAAATGAAAATCAGTGAAGCTTTCCGAATTTGATCACTGGCTGGCTGGAGAGAAAATTGCCTTCTAAAATATCCGTTTTACGGCAACAGAGGGCTTGTGCCACACTCTGTAGTATCCTATTGGTGGATGTATGAGAATAAATGTGTCTAGAATTGTTTTGAAAAACGAATTTGAAAATGTAAAAATTTATTAATTGACAATAAGTTAGTCATTTTAGGTTGTGCATCGTCCTTGAAAATTCAAAATTCCATCATTTTAGCCAATACAACCCTAAATATTATTAGCATATTTGTGTCAATTATAAACTTATTCTTCAAATTTCTGGGATAAGTAGTAATACTCAAGAATATTGATTATAGTTTTATCTATATCTTTACTATATTATCAATCCTAATTATTCTAAAAATACTGACAAATATTTATTTAATCTGACTTTAAGAAAAAATTGCCACAATTTATAAAGTAAAAATATGTTGCTCTTGTTTCAATTCAACATTGTTATTTTCATATGGGTTATCTTTGATAGAGGTAATACTCAATATAATTTCACGGAAGTCACTCATAAATCATTTTTTTTAATAATATATATGGTTTGCAACATAAAATCAATCCTGAACAAAAATCAAAAAAGTAGAAAATCCGAATTAATTTTTTTACATTATACATATTTTATTTATATATTTACATTTACAGGTATAGCTATTGCATTCAAATACGTGGGAAAAGTAAAGATACCCAGAAATGCAGCTATAGTTTGAAAGGCTTATTTGGCCATTTTAACGAATATTTTTCAATTTCTCCTTTGGAATTTTTTTACAAAAAATTCCAATCTATAGTTGTTCACAAAAAATTTCAAAAGTTAATATTTTGATGGGAAAAATATCAAAAATTAAGTTTCTAGTATTAAATCTTTTCGAAAAAAGTTTCAAAAATCCACAGCAATTCACAAAAAAAAATAAAAGTTAAAAAAAGAAAAAAAATTTCAATAAAAAAGAAATCAAATTTAAACTATTCGGGAAAAAATTTCAAAAGTTAATTTTATAAGAAAAAATTCATAATATTCAATTTTTTGCGAAAAACATTATAAAAATCCACAGCTGTTTACATAAAATTAATTTTTTTGAAAAACAATTAAATAAATAAATAAATTTCAAAAATCCATAACCAGGGGGTACATCCCTTCCGTCCCACCCACCTATGGACGCCCCTGATTTCACCCTATTTTGAAAATTGAAACGTATTAAGGAGTAGGATATTATAGTTTTTATAGGAATCTCTATCAGCAGATATGTCGTTCATCAAATATGTCACTAAAAAATACTTTTCTTTTTGATTTTGTTAATTAAACCATCTATTATTTGTTAAAAATACATTGGGAATGTCCATCAAGCTTTTCTGAAATGTTGAAATAATTTTATCGGCAAATGTATTAATTTGCAATTCTCAAAACCAGGTGGAACCACTTTTTACGCCAACAGTGAACAAAAGAAGGTGCATTACCAGTTAGCAACAGTCAACACAGGGATGTTTATTCACTATTATTTGTTATAAAAAAAAGTAAAATTTTTGCTCATTAAACTTTTTCTTAAATTTCAAAATAACTTATTACTTATGTATCTATTCAAAATAGGTGAAATCATTTTTTGATACTTTAAGTTCGTTTTAGGCAATTTTTTAGTGATGCCAATGGTTCTGAGAGTAATATTCTTAGAACCTTTTTTTTATGGATTTTACCTTGTAAAAACCTTTTAAAAAAATTAAAAAAGTGGGGAAATTTTAGAAAAATTTCCTGTAAATATTCAACGAATATATGTTTATGTAGGGATTCATCTATCAAGGCGTCCCATCTACAGTCCTTTGAGCATAGGGATCATTTATGGTTCTTGAAGAGGCAGTGGTATTTTTTTAATATCTCTCAAGGCCAAAAGTATATACCACACACCCCTTGGACTGGATCATAGGGGGTTCTATAGAAGGATTATTTTGTTTTTGAGGTCCCACAGTTATCATAAGAGGGTCGTTTGAATAATCCGTGGAAAGTCAGAGAGATGGCACTACTGGCGTATATAAAGGTTATATTTAGCTTACACCAACTTTCAGCCAGATCGGTATTGTGGACTTGTGGAGTTATTTTCAAAAAATGGACGAAAAAGATTTGTGTGTTAATTAAACATTACTTTATGCAAGGCAAAACGCCTTGGAAGACCAAAAAAAAGCTTGATAAACATTATAGGTACTCTATACCTTCGATTAAAACAGTTTATATTGGGATTTCATAATTTTCACAGTGGCCATATGGGCACAAGTGACGCTGAACGTTCTGGACGCCCTGTCGAGGTTATTACTCCAGAAATAATTGATAAAATCCATGATATGGTGATGTATGACAGAGGAAGGAAGGTGACTGAGACTCTTGGTGAGTGAGTATCTCGAGTTGGACCCCTATTTCCATTAATTTTGCAACAACAGCTGCATAGTGTGAGCTGGTGCATTGTCGTGATGGAAAAGGACTTTTTTGGAAAACAATCGTGGAATATTTCCGGCCGATTCACTCGAATGCCAAACAGAAAGAAATAGACCAATCTGGATTATAGTTGGTGTGTGCTCTTCCAAAAGATACTACTAACTACTAAACATAACCTCGATAGGCGCCAATACTGCAATCTCTCGAACTTTAGACGGACTTTTCAAACGACCTTCGTATATATTTTGTTAAAAAATGGATTAATATTGCAAATAGTAACTGTTATTAGTATTCCCCCCTTTTCTTCTTCTTTTTATTCAAGGACGTGGCCCCCTTTGAGTGACTCAAAAGTTTTAAAACCCTTCCCCCTTCTGCCCTCATTCTAAATGTGTAGTATGTACAATATGATAATTCAAGAAATTTGGAAGATTTATTTATTTGCAATAGCATTAAGTATGCAAAGAAAGAGAGGAAAGGAGGAAGGAAGGATCCATTCCTAATGGCTTCTTTATTTTTCTTCATGGATGAGAGAATCCAAGTCAACACACGTTATTCTGCTCCAATTCTATATATTCTTCTATTTCTTATTAATAGTACTTTTGATATACTTATACACAAATATATACAATAAAATAGGTATTGCATGACTTGATTGCTGTAGTTCTTTTTCTTTTTTTTTTTGTTGTTACTACTGAGAGTAAAAAACATGCAACTCCTCTCCTTTGTGAGTCTTCTTTTATCTATCTGCTTATGTGTATACATACAACGAAGCCATATGTATGTGGCTTCTCAACGCAAGAGCAAGCTCAAACGATTTTTATCAAACTTGAGTGCAATGTTGTATTCTTCGGTTCCATCAAATTTAATAGAAATACAAGGTTAGACCATGATGTAATTGTCCTGGCTAGAATTTTCAATTTGATGTGTCGTACCGACTGCTGGGCAAGAAAAACGGATTTTAACACACAACCAATTATGCTCTATGACGTCACACTTAAAGTATCCAAAATTCTTGTCTGAATAAAAAATAAGAAATTGACAAATTTTAATTATTTAATAGGGACCATATCGGGACCAATATAAATTTTTTTATCAAATAAAAGTTTTAAACTCTAAAGTATCTCAATTTTACGCAGAAATTTGTATAATATACCAATAGTTTACTCAAATGGGTCTATGAATTATTAAAACACATGGTTATATGAGTTAAATCAATAAATAGGGATTTTCGACTTTTCTTATTTTCTGTTAAGATTTTTTTTTAGTTGACGCACCACATATTAGTGTTGAAACTTGGATCGAGAACAATTTTTTTTTTTTTTTCAGTTTCCTCTAAGGAGTGTGGCCATTCAATTCAAAAACAGTCTAAAATGTTATTTATCAAATTTGTAAGTGGCTTAATGTAATGATTAATGATGTATTTTAATCATTATAGATGAAGTAATGAATTTTATTTTTCATTCTAATTTTGAACTAGATGTGCTACTTAAAGATAACATCATAGAGCAATAAAATTTTGCGTAGGTTATTTCCTCATCAAATCCCAAATTTTCCAAGCTATCCTTAGTCGAAAATTGAAAAAAAGACTACCCTAATTAATAGACAGAGTTGTCCATTAAAATCTGATGCAGATGTAGACCTCTGTCATGTTGTATAATTCCTGGCTGACAGTGCCTTCGAGGGCCTTGGTGTTTGATAATAAACACTGCAGGCCTTCCCAATGGCATACACCCGAAAGTTTTAGTTGAGTGTGTTAGCATAAGGGGGGAAGTGTCAAAAAATAAAGTCAAACGAATCATTGAAAAGAGTCTTGCAACGGAGAAGTTGGGCTTTCCTTCATTACTGGTGTCAAAAATGTCCTTTCCACTCTTGCAAGGCTTTACCCACCCACTTTTTTAAAAGTACTTTGGGCATTCTGGTGTAAAACACTGAGATCATTTGCATGGGTATTGTTGAACTTGAGGGGGTTGGTCCGGTTTTTTTATAGCTCCTCCTGGTACAATTTGACCTTTTTGTCGGAGCCCTTCTTCTTCTCCAACATTTCAGACTTTCCAACGGCGTAACAGGGATACAAGACGCTTCCAACTGCTAGGAGTGCGGTAATGAAAATTCGACGATCCTGTTCAAATGTAACTTTCCTGATCTGTATGTAAGCTAGAGAGCTCAGGTTTATTTTGTTCTGAAACTCATTCCTTATGCGTTAATATATCGAACTATGAATTAATTTCAATTTCTCAACCTTTATTAATTATTAAATTATAAAGTGTAGAGACTTCAATGGGCCACCCGGTATATATGAAGTAAAAGAGCACACAGATTTTCGAGTTTGATTGATTTTTTCTGACACACTACATTTTATGTTGATGATATATAGAGTGTAATGAGACGACATGATTCATCATCATTAATTATAGTCTTGGCCTCTGAAAATAATAATGAGGAGGCCTCTTTTTTTGTGTGTGTTTCTCATAACAATTGAATTTTTATTCTAGTTATACTTTTTCTTTTCCTATGAATGTTGATGTACATACCAATTAGTAGTCCTTTGTGAAAGCCTCGTTCTTTTTACAAATAAAAACCTATTTTTATTCCTTTTACAAATCAGACAAATTGTTATTCTTATTTATCCTAATAGAAGAAAGAAAAAGGATTCAGAAAATGATAGGAGCAATATTTTTAGTTTCATTTCTCCTTAACCTAATGACCAGGAAAATGGAAATCATTCCTCATTTTGTTATATATTTGTCCGTATTATGTATTAGATAAATGCTTTAAATAACTTTAGAATTTAGTTCTCCCATCCCTTTGGAATAATTCGAAACATGTTCCTCCTTCAAGCATAATGAAGAGACATACTAAGACTAACTCCCTAATCTTCTTCTTCTTCTTAATTACCATTTTTTTAATTCGTATTCAATCCTTTGTTTTATTGGATTTTTAATTTTTTTTTATACATTTTCGAACCAAGAAACCTTAAAAAAAACTTCGAAACAGGAGGAATCGATATTTAACAAAAAAAAAACTTGCACTACAGAAACCAGGTCTGATCAGAATGAACCTTAACCCTAAGTACGTAACTCAGAATTCTGAGGTTTGCCGGGCGTTACCCAGGGCAAAAAGAAATTGAAACTAATAAAGAATTCCTCTGCTTAATATAAAGTACAAAATAAGAACCGTAAAATCTTAAGAATTATTCGGGCTGCATGTTAATGTTGGTATATATATATTCTCCTTTTTTTTAATAAGGATATAAAGTATCTTTGCCCGGCGTTACTCAGGACATTAAAAAATTAAAATTAGCTTCAGAATTTTTCTGTTTTTTTTAAAGGAGATTATAAGGTACTTAGAGAAGAAAGTTAAACTCATCTTTCATATATCAAGTCATGATGAAAGTCCAGTCTAAAATGGGCATGTTAAAAAAATAAACATGGTAACCCTGACAATTTGAGGAATCTTTTAGAGGAGATATAATAAAATCAGCTGGGACAAGGAAGAGAAATAAATAAAAAGGGATATTGTCAATAATTACTCCGATATCGATTCCCAATTCTACTCTGATTCCAACAGGGACTTAGAAATATAACTTCGCAACAAATCCTCAGGGTTACCCTCCGTCTTTTATAAACACACACGAATGTTCAATCAGGTTTTTGAATATATTTATTATAGGATGTTTAGTATTCATATATTAAATAATAATGACGACTGCTCAGGAAAAGATCATTATTCATTCTTCAAATTATCAATTCCAAAATGTCATCTAAAAAGTCACTGAACTTTTATTAATGTCAAAAATTATTTGTAATATTCTCTCTTTTCTTCTCTAAATTACTTTTTTTTAAAGTGTGCAAAGATGCATGCATACCAACATTCAGCGAGAATCATTCTAAAAAATTTACGGTCTTTATTTTTTTTCTTAAATGAAATAGTCGTTTGTTAGTTTAAAAAATCATCATTATACAATGCTATTTTAAGGCCACCATGGATTTTACCTACATGAAAAAATTCAGGAAAATCCATCATTTTGTTTGGCTGTGATTCTAGGACTCAAACACACCAATCTTCGTATTTAATATACAGATAAAATTCAATATGTGAGTCTATATAAGTCATATAAGGGGGGATTATTCTATACCCAAAATACAAAAATTGTTTTTTGAAGCTCAAAGAGAGTACATATATATAACCACTATGCGAATAAATTACGAATTGAAATCAAAAGAGTTATTACAAAAATAAGAAAAGGGTTTAAATTGCATTTCTTAAAATGCAAATAAACAATGAAATTATTGAATTTCTAGATAAAATACAGTTTGCAAATACATTTAAAAAAATTAATTCATATGCTGAACCGAACTATCAATGACTTTTCAATTTATATTAAATTTTTTGCAATTTTTTTATTCAACGTCAACTTTTAAAAAGAATATCCACAAATCAATCCATTCTGGACATAAATTTAAATCTCTACAATTTAATATTTTCTATTTCCAGAAGCTTTTACTAAATTATTTTTTCAATATTTGCAAAAAGTTAACTAGTTGTAGAGGGTACATTATTCTCCATAACCTTTTTTTTTTTTTTTTTGGTAGATTTGTGTTCCTCTTTACGATACCAATAAATGCATTAACTACTTGTTTTTGCAAAATTTAGTAAAAAATAGTTTTTTTCAAAATTGGTACAAAACAGTTTTTTGCCAAATTAATACAATACATTATTTTACAAAGTTAGTATAATGAGTTTTTTGCAAAAATAGTATATTGAGTTTCTTGGCCTAATAAGTAGACTATAAGTTTCTGCAAAATTAGTACAAACATATTTTTTTGGGAAATTACTGCGGTTTTTTTTTGCAATTTTCTTTGAAAATAACAATCTGTCCAATTTTAACTGAAATAAAAGATGGGTTTTATCTAGACAAATTGTTGTATGTTGTTTGAAATAAATAAGACAATTTTTCTTTTTAAATTCATGGTAATATACAGGGGCTTTATCATAATGCCTGTGAGAATACCCTAACGCTCGCTCGAGCAACACCGGGTAACCCTTTTCTATTATATACTGTCATATATATAATTATCATACTAATTTTCAGGCGGATTCTTCTAATAAACCAACTAAGGAAAATAATGCAGGCCTTCACCCGCCTCACCAACGAAATCCCCTCTCTTCACCTCGCCAAAACTAAATGCAAAGACTCATTTTCATCCGTAGCATTCTACAGCAAAGTCAACCTAAAAAAAAAGCTCCGCTCTAAGTCTGCCAAATTCTCAAGCCTCATAGACTTTGATCATGATTTAGGAGAGAACCCCAAGGAGCCCTATGAAGGACCCATCCTGTATGACTCTCCCTTACATCCGGATGAGCCTAGCAGTCTTCTTAACTTGAATGAGGATAATCTATCGGAATATGAAAGCTTCTTTTTTAATGATGGACTTCTTCGAAGAAAATGTGTCTATGCTCTCTTGGCCAAGATGGAGGATGTATATAGGCGAACCCCCGTTTTAGTGGATGTCAATCTTGCTGAGGACACGATACTCAATGTCTGTGGGGACATCCATGGGCAGTACAACGATTTGTTAAAGATACTCCGGATTAAAGGTACGTATTTATTTCGTCATAATCTGCTTTAAACACAAATGTCCCAGGACCATAAATCTACTAACATTATAATCATTTTATTTTAAAGTTGATCCACCAAACATTTACCTATTAAGTCAATTTTAAATCCTGAGTAATAAACTTTATTTCTTACAACATTTTATTATATTCAAAACCTTATTGAACATTCGTCTACGGATATAAATGGTGCAGAGTAACCTTCATGGTAAGTCTTTGTTGTACTCAGAGTAGAATTGAGAATTGAAATCGTAGTAATTCTTTACTATGCCCTAGTTTATTTAGCCACTCTCCTTCCTTCCCTGTCACAGATGATAGACGCTGATATCACCAAAAGCATTGACAGAGAATAGCAATGAGAGTTTACTCGGGAGTTATAAGAGTAAGACCTCGAAGTAATTCTAGCCAATGTCCTTGTTTATTTCCTTCTCCTCCCTCGTTACAGCTGATCTAATACAACCTCATGACAGCTTAGGTACTCCCCTTCAAATCATCCTTCAAATTGTCAGGATTACATTGTTGAGTTTCAGTTTCTTTTTTTTTAACATGCCCAAAATACACACAATTTTCATCCCTAGCTATAACTTATAACCGATAAAAGGGGTAATTAATTTCAAAATATAGGGAAATACCCTCCTCAACACACAAATATATATATATATAGAGTAACGTTTTGTGCAATATATAATTTTGGAGAGAACATTTTTTTAGGACTCCCTCATGCTAATCGAAGGGCTTTGTTACTCATAATTTTACCTAGAGAGTGTAGTTTCTCGCCGTCCTTTGTTCATTTATGACAATATTATAATATTTACTCTTATTTGTGTACATTTTTGACGTGTCATACATACATATGAATGTATAAGGGTGATGAGGATTGATGTCTCATCATGAGTGCGTGTTTGTCAAGATAAAAAAATAATCAACATAACTCTTTATAATACATTACTGCTTTTTTAACAAATATATATTTCATTTATTTTTTACACTTCCTTTTTGCTAAAAGTATTTATTTAATTTATTTGTATTTGTGAACAAATCATAGTTTATTCAATGGAGCATATGCAAAATAAATAAATAAACACCTCAATAATGTCCGCAAGATGTCACCTATCATATATTACCCTTGATACGTCCTTGACTAGATTTTATTATGCAACATTTTCTTCAAGAATAAATAGAAAAAAGGCCCGAGTTGGTAGTTAGCCAAATAGTTAGGTAAATCATACCCAACGCGTTTGATCTCTTAGCTATTCCTCGAGCAGTTGTTCCCAAACTGTGGCTCTTGACCCCAAATGGGGTTTCAACACCAATGCAATAGGGGCATTAATTGACAATGGAATGAATGTGAATACTATATAAAAGACAATAAAAAATATATGAAGACAGTTGTAACTATTTCAGATATTAATTGTAGCAGTTCATTTTTGGTTTCCGTTTCTTTCTTTGTTGTCAAGTGACCACTTCTGCTCTTCAAATGAGTATTGCCAAACTAGGTGATTTCCAAATAGATTTTGCCAAATTTGGCAGCATCTGCCGTTTTTTTTTTTGGCCACTTCGTGGCTAGATTTGGTCAATGCTGCTGGACTCAAAAGCATCAACAATTCCATATGGAATTTTCTTAACGACCTTAAACAATATGGCGACCATTGGGTTTTTTCTCTTATATTGAATGTACAGAAATATAATTATTTTACGAATAATATCATCTATAACTCATAATCGCAAGAAATGACAAATATGTTTAAGAATTGGGGTCGTTTCTTGATTTCTTGTTCTAAAATGAGGCATTGAAAGTCGGGAATCACTATTTTAGAGTATCACTATCATGCCATGCCTCAATAAATGTTACAGCGTTCCAAAATGGAAGTAAAAAAAAGTGGAAATTCAATACATTCTACAGTGGCATTACAACCAAGATGAAAAGGTGGAGCAAGCCTCCCCAAAAAATGCTCATATTTATGGACCCAATATAGTATCGAATCCAACAGCCAAGCAGTGGTACCAGCAATTATGTTCTGGTAACTAATATGGGCGTCGAAAATGTGGATAAAATAATGGAAATCTTCGATTTGGACCAGTACGTGATCACTTATTCTATTGACCAGGGACTGAAAATTAGCCAGAAATTTGTTTGGAACTATCTACATCATTTAATTCTAACTATGTTAATTTTAATATCAAAATAAGGCGAAAAAACGCTCAGAGCTAATTACTTCACCTATTGCATGTATATACTGGGAGGTCTCAACAAAAAATTGTATCCCTATCTTTTTGGAAACAGAGCATAATTATAGTTTAGATAATAATGGGATTTTTGTAAAGGAAACACTAAGTTGACGGATTAAAAATAGAAAAACAGTTGATCTCTATGCTCTTTCTTACTTTTTGTTGATAATTTAATGAGTCTTAAGTGTGTTAACATCTCACTCTAAACGAAGAATTCTCGCATATCTTTGATGTTAAGTGCTTTAAAAATGCATTGTAAAATAAATTTATATATAATTAGAATATTTTTCTTATTTCTTTTAAATGGTGAAATTTATCCTCTTTAAAGCAGTAATTTCTTTTGGGGTATCAATTCAGGGATACCATACGTCTCACTCGCCCCCTCCCCTCCCCTACTTCCCCTCTTACAAAAAAAACATATTTAAGTGTACAATTTTTAATTATACTTGCTTTCTAGAACCTTTGAATTTTCTAAATATCGATAATTATATAATTTTTCGCCCACATTTATTTTTCTTATTTAAGCCATAGAACACAAAAACGATCATTAAACTTTTCAATGGGAGTAGATTTGGTCTTTAAAGTCTTTTTTAAATCACTTTGATGAGTATAATTTCGATTCAAAGCCACAATTCGAAATGAAATAACTATAAAAATGAAAATTTTATACAAAAACCCCGAGATTCTATATACTTTCTAAACTAAAAACCAAGAACCCAATCACCCGCTTTATACAACAAAGGACAAAATGCGTTATTATAATGAGGGTCGATATTTTTACGTGCCCAACCGCACCCCCACCTCCTTTAAAACTGGCACTCCGTCTCATAGACACACAACCTTTTTTTTTTTTATACTATAATTAACATAAATAAATCACTGTTTGAGAAGAATATATTAATCAGACTATTAATCTTTACTAGGTCCACCTTCCTCCACAAACTACTACTTATTCAATGGTGACATTGTGGACAAGGGTCCCAAGTCCCTGGAGTGTATTCTTCTTCTTTTTATTTACAAATACGTGTATCCAAACTACATTTTTATAAATCGAGGGAATCACGAATCCTCAGCTCTCAATTCCCGCCACGGATTTCAAAAGGAAATCAGTCATAAATATGGAGATTTATTCATGTTTGAGCATTTCGGTGAGATCTTTCGGTGGTTACCCCTGGTGCACCTCGTAGAAACTCGTATATTTATCGTTCATGGAGGGATTTCCCCCAATGCGACTGTGAACGACATTCGTTGTATCAAGTAAGGGATTAACTATTTAATTGTCATCTATTTTTAATTCCTTCCTCATTCTAGAAAACCCGTAGAGCCACAAGATAATCGAATTGTGGCGGATCTGCTTTGGTCTGACCCTGTACTTAAGTCAGGAGTTAGCACTTCAACCCGTGGTATGGGGCATTTCTTTGGACCAGATGTAACTCGTTCCTTTCTAAGTGAGTATCCATTATACGTGTTGGATCCGTCCTAGGATTGATTGCCTAATTAATCAGTCAAATAAGGTTTCCTTTTTTTATCGGTCCAATCTTTTCGTATTTCAACTGTCCCACGGACTGATACGTCAGTCTTTGAGTCTTACGGTCCTAGCTATATTTATAACTATTCTCATAGCTAGGATTAAATATTATAAAAATGAAGTGAATAATAGATGATAGCTAGATCATATATTGAAAAGTTTTAGCCACACTACTCCTACTTCAAACTTTTTTCCGGGGTATCTTGTCTCTAGAAAGAAGTTATGTTGAACAACTAACTATGTCATTTCAGCTGTTGTAACTACCATAAAAGACCGATAAGGACCAGTCCTAGGACTGACAAAGGATTGTAGTCTTTTTAGTTTTTTTAGACCGATCCAAAACTATTCATTAGTAATTTATCTATAGACTAATCCATCCATTTGTACATAACAGAGCAGAACAGTCTTTTATGCGTTGTGCGAAGTCATGCAGAAATCAAAGCAGGCTGCGGTTCGTCTCATGATGGATGCTACACTGTTTTCTCTGCTCCAAATCTGGACAAGGGGATCATGGGCGGTGTGCTAGAGATCTCCGGAGGTCGGTATTTGGACTTGAGTGGGAATGTATTCACACAATGCACAAAGGCAGAGGTTAAGCAAATCCTGAGTATGAAGGCCTCAGAACTCTATCAAAAGTACAAGAATGAGGAGGTGGAAATTGAGGAGGAAATGGAAGTCAAGATGGGAAAGGGTGGGATCGGGATTGAGCTCCATTGTACGGAGAACAAAACTTAACTACCAAAGACAACTTCATTTGTACATATAATTAATTTGTATCATTATGTAATATAACCTAATTATATAATGAAAAACTATGTTGTTATCGTTGTTTTATTCCATGCTTGATCAAGCAACCATCACCATGGAAAAGGCTTCAAGTCAAATATAATAATGATAGCAATGCCAATATTATTAATAAAAAACAAACATATTGAATTTGTCATGATTTGGCAAACGGTGCGTTTTATTTCTCAACTAATTTTAGGGATGGGAGTTGAGAGAATACTCAAAGTTCCTACCCCCATTGTTTATCCATATCCAAGTACTATCAGAGGACGTCCATAGGGTTATATTTATGATTGACTTTAGAATTTTTTTGAAAGAAATTAAACTATTTGGAAAAAAAATTTAAGAATTTAATTTAAAATATTCAATTGTTTGGAAGAAAATTTATAAAATTTAAATTTCAAATATTAAATTTTTGGAAGAAAATTTATGAAATTTAAATTTCAAATATTAAATTTTTGGAAGAAAATTTCAAATTTTATATTTTTTTGATTTTTTCCTTTTAAAAAATCAAAGTTATTAACAAAAAATTTAAAAAATTAACAATTAACAAAAAATTTCTAAAATTATATTTCAAATATTAAGTTTTTGGGAAAAAAATTCAAAAAATCACAGCTATTCCCAAAAATTTCAAAAATTTGTTTAAAATATAAAAAAGCTATGCATAAAAATTTTAAAACTCCACAGTTATTCGCAAAGAAATGGAAAAATTAAATTTTTTGATAAAAAAAATTGAAAAATTAAGTTTCAAATATTAATTTTTTTGAAAAAAAGGTTCAAATATTAATTTTTTTGAAAAAAGGTTCAAATATTAAAACATATGATAAACCCTAGTTACCACAGTACTTCTGAGCCATGCACAAATTGATTATCTTCCATTTAATTTAAAGTCATATTGTCTGTTTCAAGTAGTTCCATTATTTTTCAACAAATTTTCATACAATTTAATACCCATTATTATAACATTAAATTTGCAAAGTTAAATAATATTTGAAGGAAGATACTAACATTAATAAAAAAAAATTGAGTGGAATATGGAACTCTAGAAGAAATCAAAAAAAAAAAATTCTTCAAAATTTTGTGTAATCCTTCCTTCTCAAATTGGGCTCTAAAGATAAGCCTCTCGAATTCAAGCTCCTCAGCCCGAAAAACATATATTTTGATAGCAAAATCATATTTTATACTAAATATGACCTTATAAAATCAGTTATTAAAGTTTTTTTCCCAACATTCTTTATTTGGTTTATATATTATATGGAACATACATTTATATAAATAAACAGGTGCAATGGCGTAAATAATTACATAAATAAACAATATAGTTTATACTTAATGCTCCGGGGTAGAATTTTAACTAAATATCAATCTTTGAAAAAATAACTGTAAACATGCAAACTAAAAATTATGATAAATATTTGTTAAATTTTTTTAAAACCCTTTGATGATTCCGTGAAGTTGAGGGAAGGTACCGGATTTCTTCTGCTACAAAATTCCATGACTCACATCTTGATTTAGGAATTGTCATTGTGAGAGAGACATAGCGGGAAGATTTTTAAAAGAGGCAATATCTTGCTAAACGGTTGGACGATTTAAAAAATATTTGTTATGAAGTGTAAGTTTAACTGCATTCAAATCATTTTTAAATATTTTTGCACATAGTTCAACCCTGGGTAAATGGCATTTGTTGAAATATAATGACTATACCCTGTCCTGGTCTTCAAAGACCATATTTATTATTAATAGTACTTCCGGAGGGATTTAACACGAGCGTTAACGTTTAGAAGTCGGAAAGGTGCTTGTACTTATGACTCCCAAACAAATCCTTGTTGTAAGGATCTGTCTTTCATGAGCAAACACACTCGTGGTTACGATTTATAGTTCGATGGTTTCTCCTCTGGAATTAAAAAATAATGATAACAGCTTTGGAAAATAAGAACTGGAGGCATGGATTTAGATTAGAATAATTTCAATAATTTTATATTTTCAATAATAGGCATCCGCCACACGAATATTGATGCCCTGAAAACCACCGTTCAGTGGAGGATCATGAAAAAGGACGAGTACGTTGCCAATGTGGGCAAGGGGTTCCGGGGGAATGGTTGATGGCGAGCAGAGTCATAATTAATGTCCATCGTTATTGTAAAAAATATAATAAAATAAAATATTCCATGTATGTCATCATCCGAATCAATTATGAGTATTTTAAAGCCAGACCTCATGCTTTTTTTACACCCGGTAGATCAAATAATATAATAAGCCTGGGAGTTATATTACTGTGATGCAAGATGGAGCCACTCACTTTCGCGTTGTTTATAAGCTAATATAAGTAAACAACGCTCTAATGGCCAATATTTCATGGGGTTTCTATTGGAACCACCAAATATCCTGACATATTAAATCCATCTTCATATACCTAAAATAATTAATGTTTCTTTAAACAAAATGGACAGTGGCGGAATCCTAGGGACGCCCCTGAGTGGACACTACATTTAATTTCAATTTTATTCAAAATTTTGATCTTCATCTTGATAGATATACATTATATAAAATAATTCACTAATAAGATATGTTTGATTGTTTGCTCAATAAAAAGAAAGTCAAGTCCAATTTCATTTTATTCTCGAGGAGGCTTCATGTTTTTCTATTTAATTGGATTATTTTTAAAGTGAAGGAGTTGTATGTATATATATATAATTGAGAACAAAGTCTTTTCCTTTTCAGAGCATTTATATTATATTACCAACATTGTGGAAATTGCTAAATTAAATTTAGTAAATGAAATTCATATAAATATGAATGAGATAAGTGATTTCTACGTGTAATGATAGAGTAGAATATACTTTGCAGACCAAAATATCGAGAAAAGACGAGTCTATAATCATTTCCACTTGTTTACCAATGATAAAAGAGACTCGGTATTAATAAAGAAATTATGTTTGAGCTTGAAGTGTACAGGTTATATAATTATCCATATAGAACATATATAACGAAGCCCAACTTACGAATGGGATGGATGTAAATGTGATTGAGATAAGTAATTTCTTTGATATATACATCAAGGACACTGAAGGACTCTTTGTAATGAATAGGAGACGAAGTAGAGTTGACTTTCAATAATTTCAAAGAAGGAACATTGGATAGAGGATAGATATATTCCTCATTGATCCAAAAAGAGACACAATGGTGGAATTAGTTTTCGCAGGTTACTTTCTCTCTGTAAACATGAACTTGTTTGTTTACTCCAAGAGCACAGTTTACAATACAGAGTCCCTTGAAATGATGTTAAAAATGTTAGATAAGTCCAAAAACCAAGGTGTGTCAAGAGGAAGACTGTCTTTGTTGCTGTGTTTAAATCATTCCAAACCCCTAAGTTTAATTTTAAGTGGAGGTTATACGCTATAACGACTGTTCATTCCATTATTACATTCAAAGACATTCGAAATAGTTTCCTAGAAAAATCATTATCACAATAACATCCAAAGTGATTTTTGTTTGTTTGTGATTTGACGTTAGATTTTAGTAATAAATTAAAAAGTGTAATATAATATAATTCAACAGAATTAGAGATAGTTTTATAAAAGGTGGGGGAAATAAAATCGCAGTTCACCAAAGAGCAGCCAACGGCCCACATAACACTAAGGAAATATTCTTTTTGATACTATAGAGTGGTCCAGATACGTTTGAAAATATTTAAAGGATTATAACGAACGAACTAGATGGAATATAACCATAAATGTTTTATTATTTGAAAGCTAAATTGAATGTCATTCAATTATTTATAATAAACCCCGCTTCTCTTTAATAAATTCGACCACACAAAGTCAGAAGTCTTGGTAGGCCTAGGCGACCTCAAACTAAGTCAAAAGAGGATGTTCACTAACAAAAGGAGGAGTAGATTTTATTTTAAATTAAGGTAATTTTGTAATATGTTCTATATAGAGTAGGACTTGTTTTTTCATTATCAAGAAAAGAAGGAAATTTTAATGACGTCACTCTGTCCTTTATAATTGTAAAGTAATAATTTTGACATCCAGACTTAATTCATTGTAAGGGAAAACAAATTAAATAAAAAATATAATTAAAATTCATTTATACTACAAAATGGTAAACTTAGGAACATGCCAGAAAGTATAAAAAGCAGAAATATGTAACTTATATTGATATAAATATCGGGAAAAGTAAATCTTTTCCAATACTTATTTCGATTGTTATGAAACTTGACGAAATCCTTGCTTAATACTTTATAGAATAATAAAATCAATTTCAGAACTAATTATTTAAAAGGATTAACATTAATCTACATATTAATAATGATAAACTATTTGTTTGTAAGCTTATATTAATATGTTTTATGTATATATTATCTAATTTGCCATTTTATTACATAATAAGTGGTGAATAAAAGTCTATGTTTTCTCAGATTAGCACTTGCGTGCTTCAGTTTGAGCTTTTATTAAGGTCATCATTTACTCTAATTACTGTCGTTGTTTTCACAAAGGATAAGATGACTTCTGTTGGCCAGTTAAGATATAATTTTAGTAGATGAATATGCAGCCTTTCAAATACATTTGGGTTTTTGTCAATTGCGTCTTCATGGTGACAATGAAAAGTATTGAAATGTCATCCAAGCTAGGAGAAGCAAAGGGAATATGGAGTAAGCGGCCTGAATCACTTTTTAATTTCTTCCTGGCCTTTAGATCAAGAAGCTCAGCAGCCTGGAGATTCCGCTCAAAATCATTGGATGTAAAATGCCTATCACAAATCTTAGCATTGTTAATATTAATTGGATCTTTTCTCCTACAGACTGAGATTCAAAGACGCTGGACCATTAAATTTTTGTATGTATGTACATAAAATAGAGATTGAGTGTGTCCTTTATGGGTGCCCACACTGTTGAGCCTTGAAGGCTGAAATCTTGATCTCTTTTTGAAACTGATGAGACTAAGCTGGGGGGTGGCAGGTTTTTTTTTTGGAGCACAAGAACACACGATAGAGGATTAAGTTATAAATCAAAAAGTGACCTGCGTCCCAAAAAAACAATCATACGCATAAGAACATTTTCTAAATTTATTCAAAATCAAAAAAGTTATTGACAAAAAAAAATCGTTCAAAATTGCAGTTTTGTTTTTTTCCAGGTCCAAAAAACTGGATTTTCAATGAAATATTGGATTTGTAGATTAAATAAAGTTTTAGAAAAAAAATTCTGGAGATTTGTTTTAATATAAACATAGCGCATCAAAATTTTGTCAAACTGAAATATCTCTCATTTTCTGTATAATTTTTCAATTTTTTAGAAGAAATGCAACAAAACGATGCATTTTGGACTTAGAGTTTTAAACTTTCACTTAGATCAAAAAATTATTTTTAATTTCTGGAACATTTTATTACATATTTTTTGCAATATTTGCAAAAAATAAACAGTTATCGAGCATTAGTTTTTCGACGACATTATTCTCCATACCTTTTTTGTCTTTGCAAGAAGGATTTTTTTTTTGTAGTTTTGTGTTTCTCATTACAACTTCAATAAATAATAATAATAATAGGTTGAGTAAAAAGAATTATAAATTTTCATTATTTTAATGTTAATATTTAAGGATAAATCATAAATGTTTGTAGTGTCGTAAATAAGGAATCATTAGGAGACGGTGTTGCCATAAACTCAACTATAAGTGTACAAATAAATTAAATGTATTCTCATTCAATTATAGAATTCTTGACTTTATTCGAAAAAAATCAAAAATAAAAAATTTTTGTATAAAAAATACAAAAATTCAATTTCAAATTACAAAAAAAATTTTCAAAAATCCACAGATGTGCACAAAAAATTCAATTTTTGGGAAAGACATTCAAATATTTCCTTTTTTTTATTTTAAAAATCCAAAGCTATTAACATCAAAGTAATTTTTTTTTAAATATTTAAAAATTTGCAGTTGTTCACAAAAAAAAATTCTAAAATTGTATTTCAAATATTATTTACTTTTTTTAAATTTCAAATATTAAATTTTCGAAGAAAAATTTCAAGAATCTATAGCTATTCAGAGCAAATTAGTTTTTTGAAAAGTGAAATTTAACAAATAAAACTTTGTGAAAAAAAATTTCAAATTATAAAAAGCTATTCACAGAAATAAAAAAATTTTGAAAAAAAAAAAATTTGAAGATAAAAATTGAGAAAACAATATTGACTGAATCATTGACGTGGAATCATATGGGTTAATAATTACGTATTTACTTCACAATTTTGTCAGGTCTGAAAAAGTAAATATTAATATTTAAAATTAAAAAAACGTAAGTAAAATTGTTTGATCTTCCATCTTATTATGCGTAGATAATAAACTTACTATAGATAGATCAATATTCTGACACATCATCAAGTCATACATACATATGTTTGAAGTAGGGATGTATACATACCTCTTAATATCCTCCTGAAACATTTAGTATTCATTATTTATCTGAATAATGTATTGTTTAGGATTTATTTGTATTCTTAGACATTTTTAATCGAGGTTTAGATATTTTCTTAAATGCTTTGCTTAAAAACATGGCTGCTGCTTTATCGGTCTAGTGGTTCTAACGGTTCAAGAAGTCCCGGTTCTTAAAACTTCTTGAACCGAAACCGACCAAGTTGAACCGAGACTCCAATATATTACTGATCGTTATATATTCTTGTGTTTATTTTCGTTTGTTGTACGCGCCAGTAGTGCCATCTCTCAGACTTTGCAAGGGCTTTTAACCTCGTAAATAAAAACATTCCTTTGTACATTGATTATCTGTATATATTGAATAGAGTTTGTGTGTGTCCTCTATGGGTGCTCACATTGTTTGATTTTTTTTTACAGAGATGGAGAAATAGTGTTGTTTTTTGGAGTTCAAAGAGATTCGGGTTTGAGTTAAAAATTTCAAAAAAATTGGTGAAATAAAAAATAGGTAAAAATTGAACTTTTGATTTTTCTCAAGTGCCAAAAAAATGGATTTTAAATGGAATATTAGATTCGTACCTAAAAAAAAATATGCGGAAATTTGTCTGGAATTTCGTTTTCATAGTAAATTTCAATTTGACACATTCAAATTGATTTTTAACTGGATTATTTGTCAATTTCTGAAACACTTTTTTTTTTTTTAACAAACTCAATTTTCAAGTTTTAAGAAGAAATCGATCGACGTATCATTTAAACAAATTTTTTTAGGGATAAATGTATGTTGGTATGTTATTCCAAGTTTTGAAACTTTCTTTTTTTAATTCATAATAACACGTATATGTATTTATTATACGGGCGCCATATTATTATAATGCACTCCTGCACCGAAGGGGTCTAAACAATAAAAGTTGAAAAAACAATGATGCAAGGTGAGTAGAAATACGAGGTTATACTATGAAGCTTTTCCTACTGATGTTTGACTTCCAGTACGCTTTTTAGTACGTCAAAAAGTATAAGCAGTTATGAAAATCTATTCATTTTTTTGGCTGGCCCGTTTTTTGGAATTGGTAATCTGAAAAATGAATTTTCTTTTTCTAAGCATTTGTCATTATTATTTAATTCCTGAGTAGTGAACTTCCTTTCCTAAATAAATTCAGTTATATTCAAAACCTCATTGAATTGTGTGTGCTCTTAAAAGACGGAAAGTAATCTTGAGGATTTGTTGCTGAGTTATGCCCATAAGTCCTTTTTGAATTCTGAGTAGAATTGGGGATCGACATTGGAGTAATTCTAGCAAATGTCCTTTTTTATATCCTTTTCTCCTTCCTCCATATTCACAGCCAATTGTGTCTGGTCTAATGAAACATCATGAGTATTATTCTTTCTCTCCTCAAAACATTCTTCAAATTGTCAGGGTTACCATTTTGATTTCCTGTTTCTATTTTAACACGCCCATTCTACGCTGCATTTTCATTTCTGATCATTATTGTATAGATGAGAAGCCAGCGTGTGCCCCAAAGCAATCTATACTTATATTAGCCTTGGCTACAGAATATCAAGCCACCTTGTAATGCCCTATTGAAAGATAAATTGAAAAAACAAACAAAAAAATAGAGAGGAAAGTTGAATTATTTTATAATTCATTCATTATCCAATCTTTTATTAATTTTCTAAATAGAGGTTATTTTAAAGAATAACCACTTTTATTTGAATTCTTTTTTTAACATGCCCATCCTACGATGGATTTACCCATAGGTAACTTGTAGCAGAGTTGTGACGTACTGTACCGAGTGCGGTGAAAAAATCTTTACACTTCGTTTTTGCTACATAAATCAAGAATTAATGTGAATGCAGTAAAAAATTTCCAGTCAAATACTAAAAATGAAATAAACAAGAAATACTAGATCTTCCTAAGTGTCTTAGAAGCCAAAATGCCATCTGAATGTGACCAACGATCTAGATCCGCACACTTTTGGTCGCTGACAAGAAAAAAATGAGAGGTATTTGTCCTTTGTGGAGGTTGATGAGTCTCTCCAGACTCTTACTAGCACACATCAGCTGTCATATATTTGACCTTTGTGGCTTCAGATGACAAAGACATTACCCTTATCTGATTCTCAGTCGGCTACAGGCTCAACAGGGCTGACTACGTGCAGACCTTGGAGGAGAAGTTGTTACGAGGGATCCAGACCAACAACCCAGACATGAAAGTGGTGTTCCAGCAGTCTGTTGGACCAGCACACGTCCATAAAAGCCCAGAAGTGGTTGGAGGACAACTTGCCCTTCTGGCCAAAGAAAATGTGGCCCCTACTGATCAGATGTCAGCCCATTGGACTTCACTTTTGGGGTGCATGTTGATTCCACTGTCTGTCACCCAAATATGAACAACCTCAAGGACACTGTCAACCATTCATGCCATGTCTGAGGACTACATCTGCACTGGGCGCAAGGCCTTCCGTGGCTGCCTGGAAGCCATTATTGATGCCAAGAGGGGCTACATCGATGATTAGAGTAACCAAGAATCATATTAGTTATTTTTATTTTATTGACATACTCTATTACAACTGGTTGCTGAAATACATCTTGATAGAGTCCTAGATTGAAAGTGTAAAGATTTTTTCTCCGCATCCGGTAAAGGAGAGACGGAAAAGTAAAAGAGAAGAAAGATAAACTAATTTTTTCCCTGCATTAGGTGTAGTGCAGAACTCATGCTATGCACGGACTGTTGGCTTACGGGAATATATCAAAAACAGTATTATTATTTTGTAATTAGTGGAGTATTGTCATGACAATTATAATAACATTTTTATCAAAATTATTATTTAATACATAATTAGTTTTAGTATTATCCAATGCATGTTGGTGTAATTGATAAATAAAATTCCAAAGGTAAATACAGTACTTATTATGTATATTTTTGTGTTAATTATTAATAATATATTTACACTACACTTAGAAGTGATACCACCAGTAAGTTATGTTATTAATTGTAATACTTTTCTACAAACTAATTTATTTCAAGAAAATGTATTATTCATATCGGTCTAATGTTGCTTATTATATTCAAATCATGTATATAACCAAATACGTGTTTCACTTCTTGCAAATTTGGCAACAAATCTTCTAGTACCTAGTGACTCTGCAACGTGACCAACACTGTAAATTACTACCATATATAGATGTACTTTACTTGTTATATAGATCAATATAGTCAACATCGGTGAGCATTCACTCAAAACTTGGTAAACAATGATACAAAAATTAATCAACATTGACGATTAATACAACTGTTTAATCCACACACACAAAAAAAGTAAAATTCAACTAAGACTATATAAACAAGTAGCTACTCAAACTAACTGATCAATCAATTGTGTGACACCATGATCGGAAAAGCATTTCTTATTCTTAAATTGACAAATCAGGTCTTGTCGAACGGTAAGTTTCCCGTTCAATTCTTATTTATAGTGCATTTTCCTTAGTTTTTTCCTTTATTGCTCAACTGAATGTGAATCTCCTAAAGGATCTTGCTGTAGAAAATTGCCTAAAGACATCTCTTAGTAGGCTGTTTGGACTAAGACAACGTCCAGCGAATCTGAATTTGATATAAGAGAACCATGCAGTTTTGAAAAATGTTTTTTCATTTTGGTAGGGAAACCATTTTGAGCTCCAAACTTTTAATTTCGATTAAAATAAGATTATGATTGAATATAAGTTGAAGTTTGTGTTCTTGTACATCTTTTGGCGTATTTTTTAAGCCACTACGAGGAAATGCCCTTCTGAACAACACTGGTCCAACGTATTTCGCCCGACTATGAGCGGGCCTAGAACGGCTCAGGTGAGTCACGGAATCCTAATATTTCAATCCCTCTCTGATTCCATTTAGAAAAGCCGGCTCACCAAAAATCATAAAATTGGCAATGGTCATGCCGGGAGTGTGTGTTCACTTTACGTGGAATGATCCAGCAGTAATTCATTTTCTTCCTCCAAAATCATAAAAAACCGTAGCTGATATTAACAAGGGTATTAATTCAAATGAAGCATATGTCTTGGTTCAACCTTTTCCTCTCGCTCTTATGAAAAAGACCAAAAAACTCTAAATATAGGGTTGCAGCTTTTGTTGAGGTGAGTGAGCATACCTATAATTGAATGATTGGTTCCTCTGTTTCATTCGAAGAGCTATTTGTGATTGATAATTATTTTGATTTTTAGAATTGGCAAACTGAAGAGTGAATTTTCTTTTCATAACCTGTAGTCATTAATCATTATTATTTAATTCCTGAGGAGTAAACTCAGTGGATGATTATTTTCTTTTCCTATTTTAACTTATTTGAGCATGGAAAAGCTCGTCTCTGTGGAGGCTACTATATCAAGCAGAGTGTTGGCTATCCTGAGATCTACCCAAAGGTTTAGATAAAGCTTACACATTATCACATTTTTTAAATATAAGCCCTAAAGAGGCAGGGAATATTTGATTGGTTTCCTAAGCCTCGACCGTTGGTGACTTAATTAAGTAGAAATGTACACTACTGATCTTTATATGGAACTTAATAGAAAAATGACCCCTCAGGACTCAAGGATTCAAGTCCCTTTATATATTTTGTTTTAGCCTCTCTAATGAAAGACAGGGAGACGAATTATTTCGCCTTTACATGAAAATATTTATTAATCATTTTTGCGTCTCCTAATTAGTAATTACTTTGTGATTCGAACTGAAAAGTAGGTTTGCCCAACAACCATCACATTTATTAATTAATTTTGCCCTCTATCGTCTACTAGCTGTACTTTTCAATAATACTGATAAAAAAAATATGGATTTAAGTAACTAGTAACTTATACTTAAGGGTGATAATTTTGGTAAGAATACAAAAGCGTGCGAGGAGAAAAGAAGAATTACTTATGGCATCATTGATTAAATAATATACATCTTCTTCTATCAATCATGAACGTTATCATTCCCGCCTTTATTATTCAATATTAATATAATAATATTAGATGGGGATAGTCGATAGAGAACTGAATAAAATGCCTAAAATAACGTCGCCTTCTGTCTGGATTTCTGAAAATGGAGGCCTAGGAATTTGGAAAATACTTACCGGATGAGAAACAGATGGTTTGTCGGATTTGTCAATATAAATGTGCCTTTAGTCCCCTGTCTAGAATTACACGCCACTCATTATCCTCATCTCATAACTAGAGTATGGATATTCATCTATAAAATCAATTTAACGATGAATACATCAAGTCAGACTTTAACTCTGATTTCACAAGGATGCTTATTGTATGTAATATAACCTTATCCATTGCTAATCATCTACGTTCAAAAAATTTATGGAGAAATACAAGGGTAAACATATCCCTTCCCGAGGAACCATCATTAAATTAATGGAGGATGTTGTTACTGATGTCATTTATAGAAATACATATAAAATGTTTTGATTCATCCACACCAAATGACGATCAAGTTATCAGTAAAAAGTATTTACGAATATCGAAATGGAACTCTGAATTTTGTACTATCTCACAGTAAGTATTCAAATTTTTTTTTAATCTAACCATAAAATATGATTCTATTTTAGCTAAACATATCAAGAATTATGATACACAACTCAGTAAAGGGCAAAAACAACTGCTTAAATGGTCACAACAACGGGGGTAGTAGCTTTGGATGGTTTGCAACAAGTTTGTCTGAGACTACTTACTTCGTTTTAAGACTTGGGTATGATAATTAGGTTTTCCAATATTACATAGTCATTAAATATTACTTTTTTATCACTTAAGGCTTAGCTATGGTTGATGGGCTCCAAGAAATGGTGTTCAGAAAACTCATAAAAGGCAAAAACCAACTGTTTAAATGGTCACAACAACGAGGGTAGTTACATTGGGTGTTGCATTATAATTAACAATTGTGTATATCCTTCATGATAATAGTATGTTGTTATATAAGCATACCTAAATAACGGGGGGAAATATTTTTGATGCTCTTAATAAGGAGTAATATCGCCGGACATTACTACATAATTAGCTTTTGCTCTAAATCTTTAAGATGAATTTATTTCTAACATTTTTTTATTAATATATTTATTGTCTAATTTTATGATTTTGACATTTACTTTATTATGAATAATTAGTTAGATCTCATCGGTAGAGATATATCTATCCTGTGCACAATTGTATATAGCAACTTCCACATGAAGAAGAGGGGTGATTATCTTTTTGATTAAACTCTACGTCTCGCTTGTGTATTGCAACCTAAAGTTATGACATATTTAACTGAATTCCGATGTTAGAACAAGAAAAAATTATCTGGATCAATCTATTATTTCAATATTCTTTATTTATAATTTATTATTATTAATAGTTATATGATTTTAATTGTTTAATTTTGTATATTTAACTTAAATGTTTAATGGTTTATTTTTTAGTATGTAGATTATATTTCATTAAAGCCTTCTTTTTTAAACTTTGAGCTTCAAATATATTTCAAATACTCTACTTTGTCGTTTCATTAGCTATTATTCTGAGAATAAGGTTCATAATGAATTACAATTTCATGGAGTGTGACGTTTTCAAATCTACTGTAACGGATAAAAACATCGAAGTCAATTATACGTAGTATATCTTCATTAAACATTTTGCTAATAAATACATTCGTTATACCCTCAAAAATCATAATAAAGCAGGCAGATGATAATCACATCAGTATTTTAAACAATGATACCATATGTCTTTTTTCCCCCCTCCTCCTCGCACGCGTTTTTCTCTACAATATTATCAACTATACTTATACTCTCAAAAATCATAATAAAGCAAGCAGATGATAATCACATCAGTATTTTAAACAATGATACCATATGTATTTTTTTCCCCTTCTCCTCTGACGCGTTTTTCTCTACAATATTATCGACTTTACTAGTAAGGAGTTCGGGAACGTGCTCATTTGAGGGTAGGAGGACGGGGACTCCTAGAATCCACATATGTATATATCAACACAAATTCGTCACGAATCTAGGCAGTTACAGTCTTAGAATCATACTAGTAAATAGTAAATATATAAGTAGGACATTATTATTAAAATTAAGTAACGGATGAATAAAAGACCAGAGATCATGGAACTTCTGGTTACTAAAAATTAGAGATGTTCCAATTTTCTGACGAATAAAAGAACGAAAATTGGACCATTGTCAAACGATAATCGAATAATTTCAAATAAAAGCGGTTATTGTTTCAAATTATCTCTATTTAGAAAATTAATAAAAGATTAGATAATGATTGATTTATAAAATAATTCACCTTTCCTCCATGTTTACTTCTTTTTTTTTTTTTTTATTTGTCTTTTCAATTTATCTTTCAATGGTGCATGAGCGAATTACAAAAAAATATATATATTCCACAAGGTGCTTTGACATTCTATAGCTAATATAAGTATAGATTGCTTGCGGGCACGCACTGGTTTCTCATCTATACAATAATGAAAATGCAGCGTAGAATGTAGTGTAGAAATTTTTGTTCCGGAGTTATAATAGTAAGTTCCTGTTGGACTCAGAATAGACGGAGTAATTCTGGCAAATATCCTTGTTTCTATGCTTTACTCATTTCTCCCTTGTCACAGCTGATTGCAGCTGATCTAATTAAACGTCATGAGTATTATTTTTTCTTTCCCCAAAGCATTCTTTAAATTGTCAGGGTTACCATGTTGATTTTTGGTTGATTTTTCAACAAACCGGTGGATAGTATTATTTTCATATCTGCTGCTGATTGAAAATAGATTGTATTTTTTTAGCTTCCGGATTTTTTAGAGTTGGTAAACTGAAGATTGAACTTTCTTTTCCTAAGCTGTTATCATTTAAATTAATACTCCTGAAGTGTGAACTTCCTTTCCTACTACATTCAATAATATACAAAACCGGATTGAACATTTATGTGTGCTCAGAAAAGACGAAGAGTAACCTTGAGGAGTTATACTTGTAAGTCTCTGTTGGACTCAGAGTACTACAATTGAGGATTGACACCAGAATAATTATTGCAAGTATCTTTGTTTATTTCCTTCCCGTCACTTTCTCCCTTGACACAGCTCTTCTCCTCCAAAATATTCTTCAAATTATCAAGGTTACCATATTGACTTTGTATTTCTTTTTTTTTCTAAAATGCCCAAAGTACATACGATTTTTATCTCTAATGGTAATCATTCAGGGAGTCATTATATTTTCCTGCAATAGGGCAGAGCTCTCTGTCGCCTTATTTACAAACTAATATAATTAAGTAAACAAAGTTCATGCCTTATTCATTGAAAAAAGAAAAAAAAATATTTTCATTTTATAATATAGGAAAATGGGATCAGATACAGAGACGAAGTAAAGTATGGCAAGCTTAAAGCGTTAAAAGACATTAGGCAAGCTATAGTTGGGTGCGCGATGGGGTATAAATAATAATATTACGTAGCTGTTTTTAATATTTCTTTAAGTAATCTTTTAATAATATTTAACAAAAATGAAAGTGCGAGACTACTTTAACCTCGAGAGAAACCTTGTTTTCTATGGTTCCTATCATAGCAACCCCGTCAACATTGGGATCCATCTATTATGTATATGGAACATTGCCTGGTCTGCAGTCTATCTCCTTCAATTCACGCCCGTGATATCAAACCTTCTCCCTGAGCCCATAGTGGAGAACTATGCTTTCTTCATACTCTCTCTCTACATCATCGTGTTCCTACTCACAGATTTTATTGCAGGGACTTTAGGTAAATAATAGTTATAATTATATCCTTTGATAGGTTGAGAGAGGGATTTAAATTATTCCGTTTTATTTTCTACTACACAAAATAGCCTCCATTCTTATCATTGGAATATATTTTTGGACATTGAATTCTGTACAAAATGGAGCATTGATATGTGGATATAATGGATGGAATCTTGCCCTAGGGGTACATATTGGTGGTTGGGTTCTTCAATTTATCGGGCATGGGATTTTCGAAAAGAGAGCTCCTGCTCTCCTTGACAATGTTTTCCAAGCCTTTATTACAGCTCCACTTTTTGTTCTTTTAGAGATCATGTTTTATTTTGGTTATAAAAAGGATTTATATCAGAAATGCATTCCTGAAATTCAAAAAAATGTTGAGGAGTTTAAGAGGAAAAAGTCTTGATAATGATTACTTAAATGTCTGTATTTAAAAAAAATGTCCCTGTTTTGAGTCCATTGCAACGATGGGTCAATATGTAGTGTATAATTTGATCAACTTTATGAAAAATATATCATGTTTTATTTGTATATATTATTCTATATGGAAGCATTCATAAAAACAATATCCAATTTCAAGTTTTCATTCAAGTTTGATCCACTAGTTACAAGCAAATTACACGTATTGCTTATGACATGATATTTTGTTGAACATTATTCGTAGTATTTGATTCTTGCAAGTAGTTTCTTTCAAAAATGGGTCGATTAGATGGTAAAGTAGCACTCATCACTGCTGCGGCTCAAGGAATTGGTCGTGAAACAGCTCTACTCTTTGCAAAGGAAGGAGCGAAGGTCTACGCAACAGATATAAACGAAGCTCTACTCAAGGAGTTGTCTAATCATGAGGGTATATCCATTTTCAAATTAGATGTGACTAATAAGGAAGATGTAATGAATGCCAAGGACTCCATTACTGAGAGCATTGATATACTCTTTAACTGTGCTGGGTAAAAGTCAGGATTTTAATCCCTTGTGGGTCCTATGTTCAAATAATAACTTATTCCATGCTACTAGATACGTGCACCATGGAAGTATATTGGACTGTGATGAAGACTCATGGAAGCGTAGCTTTGAAATAAATGTAGATAGCATGTATTACATGTGTAAAGCCATTGTTCCCTCCGTAATGTATCATCATAGTTATAACTCGTAACATTTTTAATTCTAATCCATGTTTGATTTATAGATGATTGAGAATAAGAAGGGTGGAAGTATAATAAATATGTCCTCCATTTGCTCATCCATCAAAGGTCTCCCAAATCGTTTTGCATATGGAACAACCAAAGCTGCAGTAATTGGATTTACTAAATCCCTAGCATGTGATCTTGTTAAGCACAACATCAGAGTCAACTGCATTTGTCCAGGAACAGTGGATACACCGTCATTGAGGTATTTGAAAAAGTATTAAAAGATTTACCAATAATTCAAACGTTTTGACTTCATCAGAGGCCGAGTAAATAATACTCCTAACCCAGAGAAAACATACACGGATTTTATCAATCGCCAGCCCATGCAACGACTAGGAACTTCCACAGAAATTGCCAGTTTCGTCCTTACTCTGGCAGAAGACAATGTATTTATGAAAGACAAGTTTATTAGTACATTTATTTATGTATATTATAATTTCTTTAGGGAGCGTATTGTACTGGAGGAGACTATAAAATTGATGGAGGCCTCAGCATTTAACAACAAATTAAATTAATTAATCTTATTTGTACTATTTGTGTATATTTCAAGTAACGCCTTTTTTTATAAATCTATGTACGATATCATTATATGAATCTATACATAAGCTTTGAAAATTTGAAACATAAAATGAAGCGAGGAATAAAAACTGATAATTACTTTAATCATATATATATGATTAATTGATTTAGGGGAGCAAAAGGAACATTCTTCCATAAATATATATATATAACTTAATGACATGTATTTTTATAAAATCAATATCGTTTCATAGAACTTTAGTTTTAAAAATGGTTTCAAATTCCAATGGAATAAAAACTTTTTTCTTTTCATAAATTAAAACTCTATTTATACCACTCTACTTGATATAAAACAAAACTTTTGACACATTTCAAAGTGAACAATACCCGTATAAAAAATTGATATTGTTAGTTTTTGCGTTTCTTTAAAAAATAAGAAGGGTTATACTATAAGCATCACAAAGATTCACAGGAGCAAAACCCATTAAATAAATCATTTGACACAATTTAAATCAACATCATCGGATGATAGACCGTAGCCTTCAAAAAGGGTATTATAGCCCCATGGCATATGATCCTTAAACATGGAGGCACGAAGTCGGAGACTACAAGTGAAGGGATTCGTATCATGGAATATTCTTGTTATGATGTCATTCTTCCTCTTGAAAATAAAGAGTTTTGAAGGATGTTCAAGATGAATCAAGTCTCCACCATGACTCACTTTATCTAGCGCCTCCCTCACTTGCATCCATAGCTCTGACTTTAATTCGTTTTCCGTATCACCCATTTCATCTTCGTCGTCATCTTCGTCGGCGTTTGTTTGGATGTCTTCGTCTCCCTCCTCTTCTTGCTCATTCCCACCACTCTTTCTAAAACTTTCCAAAGGGTTAATGTTAAAATCTGACTTTGAGAAAACGAGTCTACACATGTCTCTTCGCCGCATATGCATCCGCTCAAGAGCTTTGATTTGCATAAAGAGCTTAAGAACGTTTGTGAGGGATGCTGAAATGAGTCCATCATTGTTAAACGTGACGGAATAGACATTGGGACACTTGTAGTCTTGTACTTCATCAGAGTAGAAAACGGGAGGGGTTCCATAGCAAAAGCAACGTATAATCGTTCCTGAGGGAATCACTTTTCTACTTTCCCCCTCGGAAAACTCCATCGTAACTAACTGACTAATTCCCGCACCAAGAGAATAGCCCGTGACCATGATTTCGTAGCCTGGATTTTCTTCTAATGTTGATAGAATGAATGGTAAGACCTTTTCCACGATATTACGACATCCGATGGCCATTCCTCTATGAGCATGTCCATGAAGAAATGGCTCTGTGTCGGCATATAAGTCCATAAAAACGTCTTTCATCTCGGGAGCAGGAATCATTCTCGTTCCACAAATCGTGAGAACTACCAACTTTTGATCTCTTTGCAGAGTGAGTGCAAAGTCAGGACAGTGATCTCCCAGATGTTGTTGATCTGTACTATGAGCATAAATAATATCTTCTTGTGGTATACAAGTCATAGTCGTCCTCAATTGTTCCAGAACGTCCTCTGATGATTGAGTGCGAATACATTTACTGATTTCCACAAGGAGGTGCCAAAAGTATCCAAAGGTAGTAAGGAACTTCTCTGAAAAGTAGATAGAGGGACATTAGACTAAACGAATAAGCTTTTACTTTAAAGATAGATTACCCTGGAGATCATCATTTTGTAGAAAAGAGGTTTCATGATTGTACCAGGCCTTTGAATCATTTTTTTGTACTTTATAGATAAGACCAAGAGTAAGAAGATATGGAACCCATCGATCATCCTCCTCCATTTCGTCCATTAGGCCATCCCCGTCCAAATCCGTGGCAATCCCTGCAGAAATGCATTCTTCATGATACTTTCTAACCATGATATTAATGATTTTCATAAGAGTGTCGATCTCTGGGTATTTATTAGTGAGGGACATGATGATCTTGGTCTTCATTATACTCTTAATGGAACTAATTCGCTTCATGATCCTTTTGAAAAATGGCATAACTTTAATAATTATTTACTTTGGGTTAGAAGAAGAGGAGGACGACATTGCTAGGCCTTCCTTCCTATCTGTACGCAAATTAAATTGACGCAATGCCCTCATCAAGCAATGTACTAAATCAAAATGATTTTAAGGGAAAATTGAGGCGTGTACACACGCATTACTATGTTACTTTGTTATATATTGTGCTTGTATCACAGTATCGTGACTGTATTCATAAGAATTGAAGCACTTTCTTTCTTTTTCATGTCTCATGCTGCATACATCATACCTTTGTTTGTCTCAGAATATAACTTTTCTCCAGCTTAGTTTCTACTTCTAGTTTATAACTCCAAGTGGGATCATTATTAATATAATTAAAGCACACTACTTACACACCACCATCCATTGATTAGGTACTGAAGGAAACTACTAATTCAAGGGGCTTGTCAAAGACTATCAAACAATGAATAAGTGATTCAATAGTATAATATAAATAAAAATGATAGAGATAGCTTCAGCTTTGCAAGTGTCTTACTTTTTTAAATATTGATTCTTAAGAGGAAAGTGACGTCATTATTCGACGTACTTTGCTGCTCTATTACCGCACTACGGCTAATTTTAATATGTTAACATAAAAGCAAGCTAGAAATTTATTGTAAATTAAATATACTGTATTTTTCGACAAATTATCAAAGTTGTCCCCTTATCGGCCTAGCACTTTCATTTCTTGAACCGCTAGAACCGGAACCGACAATGTTGAACAGAGATCGCAATATATTGCTTATCAGTCTCGGTTCTTGTGTTTGTTTTCCTTTATATAGAATATATGCAGAAAATACAATATATATTATAAAAAATAAATTAGCTTTAATAAATAAGTTAATTTACTGATTATTTTTTTGTTCCAATTTTTTTTTTACGTCGCTAGGGGGATACAGTTGTATCGGAGTTCCAAATAGCTAAGGGCTTCTTAAGGATCTGGAAAAGGGGTTTTATGGACCAGACAGTGTAAATAAAAGTGGGGAATATTATGGATCCAGGTCCATTACTAAGCTTGTTAGGGCCCTATAATATGATAACTGTAATATTTCTTAAGCCAGGGTTTCTCAAACTTTAATATACCAAGGCCCCCTACACTAATATATTTTTAGGTGAGGCCCCCTTTATAAGAAACATGTGTTCTATGGATGTGTAAACTGAAATCAATCCTCAATTCTCCATCTTCCTGCCCCCTAGCCTCCCCTCACGGCATTACTTGGAAAACCATTGTGTTAAGTAACCTTAGTTTTCGGGGCCCCTGCTGGAACTTGTGGCACTACGCACTCTGCATATAAGGTAGCTGCAGCCTTGTTTGTTTTTAATATCATTTCCTGGGCCCGAATTTTCTAACAAATTATACTTACATATTAACCCTTAGATGTGTTGTAAATTACATTTGTAGTAGTCAAAATTGATCGTCATAATCAAAGAATGATAAATTGACGAATTTAATTTGAAAGACAATATTGGAGTCAATATAAGTCTATCAAATCAACTAGAGGTTTTAAAATATAGCTAAAATTCTTGGATATCTTAACTCATCCAACAAATTTGAAGAAAACCCCTATAATTCACTTAAATATATATATATATGATGTCATAAATTGAAGGAGACGCCATCTTTGGGTCTCAAAGTAGAATTTTTTTTGTTTTTACTAAATAAAATGGACAAATTTAAAATAAATTTTAATTAAACTCCAAAGATGTCTTTAAAAAAACAACTCAATACCTTCATTGAATACGACTCCATGCCAATGTTAAACACTGATATTTGAATGAAATCAAAATAATAACTATAGCATTAGTCCGCTCAAGAAATCTTGAGTGCACACCCGCTCAGTTACTAATTTTGGGAGCCCGCTCTCGCTCAGAAAAAAAGGAACGGCGCGGTTTTTTTCGCTCTTATATGAGTATTTCATTAAATTTATATATATATATAATTTATTCCAAAATATGGAGAGAAATAAGGTACAAGAATAAATAAAACTTAAAGATCTAAAATTATATTCAAAATTTAAAAAAATCAATACAATGATTAATCCAATGTTTTAACTATTAAATATTTGATTCATTGGCAATAGTTATTTTTTATCAAAGTTTTCCTCTATTAAGCTTTGACATCTATTCTTAATTAATTGACTGCTTATAGAAAATAGCTGAGGACAGCAGTGTATAAATCAGAATGTAACATTTGTGCTTGATTAGATCTAACGGCAATTCTGCCAAATATTTGAATAACAATGATTAAATTGATAGAATTACCACATGCAAATCAGATAGTATTAAGTGTTATTGACTTGTGTTTCCCCAAACAGTCTGTTTTGAGGCAAGTTCAACTGTGCCATACGGTTTGTAATAACCATACATTATTTACAATGGCTTATAATAATCCAAATAATTGGTTTTATTAGAATAATTATGTTAATACATTTTTATTTATTTGTTTGTGTGCATTGGGCTCAAAACGTTAGGGAGCGACTGTTTTAGGGGATATGTTATTAGGAGTTTTCGTGCACGATCATCCAGTTAAACCTGATAATTAGTTTGAGGTTGAACTCAGAGTTTTCAAGTTTTTGAAATTATGATCACAAAAAAGAATGATTTATCTTCCAAACTAATATCCACACACCAAGGAGCTGGCGGTGTGTCTCAGGGAACTGATATCTGAGTTTTCTTAGAGTGACCAGCTACATGAGAGGTCAACTGAAGACAGTAGAGAGCCACAGATACAACATAGGAAAATATATTCGAGCATACCTTGAGACAAGATGCAAAAAAGGAAAATAAATTTAAATGAGCGAAAATTAAAATTGCGAGCGCTCTCTCGCTCATTATTCAAAACGATGAGCGTGCTCCCATTCTCGCACAAGAATTTTGAGCGTCGCTCACCAATTTCTTGGTAATAATGAATGAAAATCCATATGAAAGGTCTAACTTTGTACAATTATTTATTTTTTGATCGATTAAGGACGAGAAATCGGCACCCTGTCTTAGCCTGACCAAGTTCAAAAAAGGCATCCATGCAAAATAAGTGAATGTAGTAGGGAAAAAAGTTACTCAGGACTTAAATAATAATGATAGCAGCTGAGGAAAAGAAAATTAATTCTTCAGATTACCTATAACAAGAAAGCGGGCAGCTAAACAATGCGTACTATTTACATTAGAAATACCAGGCCGAGTCACGTGACTAGGATTTTATTATTGGTTCATTTTTTGGACCAACCGAGTGAGTCTTGATCAACTCACATCTATAATGGACAGACTACTCTACTACACTACTTGTAAATAAAATCAGCTTTTTTTTTTCTAGTAGTCAATTTGAATAGGTTTTTTTAATTTACAAAGCTGATCTCATGTTAGAAGACGGAACATTAAAGTAAAAAGTAACAACTAGTGGGTGTTCTCATAAAAGACGGAGAGTGACAATGAGGACTTATGCAGTAATTGCAGGTGTAAGTCTTTGTTATACCCTAAGTATAATCGGTCCTGCATCGGTCTACAGACTAAAGACATAGGCCACAAAAAAAACTTATAAAATTATAAAATCGGCCTACTAAGACGTAGTAATTTCCTATATAGAGACGGTAACGAAATGAATTATCATAATTCATGTATATTATTTTTAAAAGGTGTGTGACGTCCCATGTTTTCTTTTGCTAAATTTTTATCGGTCCAGACCGTGGTCCATTGACATTGGATTAATTCGAGCCTATTTGTTGGAGTGGGATTTATGTTTATTTTATTTTTCCCACAGCTGTTTGTAGCTGATCTATAAAAATACATATTTTTTTTAAAGATCAAATGTCTATCCTTCTTCAATTTTTCAAATGTCATTTAGATCTGCATGGTTTTAGGTCTTAGCCTTTCCCCCTAAGTAGCCACGAGGTTTGTGAATGTCTCCTTAGTAAATATTCTCAATTTTGACGACAAGCGCTGCCTTACACCCATCAAACAGCGAGGGCCTGGTATTTGTGATGTAAATATACTGTGAATTTTTTAGCTGGCCTGGTTTTTTTTTATATATGTAATCTGGGGAATGAATTTTCTTTTCCTCAGCTGCTTTCGTTATTATTTAAGACCTAAGTAGTTAACTTTATTTCCTACTACATTCACATATTTTGCATGGATGTCTTTTTTGAACTTGGTCAGGATCAGACCGGGTGGCAATTTTTTTTTTTTTTTTTTTTTTTGGGGGGGGGGGGTCACTTATTATATACCCAGAACACAAACACTGCTTTTTGGAGCTCAAGGAAAGGTTAAGTGACAAATCAAAAAGTGACTGGCATCTTAAAAAGTAACTATAACAATAAAAAGGTTATCTAAATTTATTCAAAATCAAGAAGTTATGGACAAAAAAAAAAAAACCAGTGAAAATTGCAGATGTGCTTTTTTTCGAGTAAAAAAAATGGATTTCCAATGGAATATTGGATTTGTGAATAAAATAAAGGTTGTAAAAATTTGTCGCCAGATTCGTTTGCAAATAAATTTAACATATAAAAATTGATGTTTAACTGAAATATTTGTCATTTTCGGAATAATTTTTCAGTGTTCTTATCAATCGTAAATTTTTAATAAAGATATGTCAGAGAACATTGCATTTTGGAATTAAAATTTTAAACGCTCACAATATTTGTTTTCAATTTCTAGAACATTATGTCAATAGTTTTTACAATATTTTCAAAAATAAACCAGTTATTGAGAATTATTTTTTCAACTACTTTATTTTCCATAACTTTTTGGGATTTGTAAGTACTAAAAAAATCTTCGTAGGTTTGTGTTTCTCTTTACATTGCCAATAAATGCTAATATCTATTATTTTTTTTTTCAAAATTAGCGCGAAATAGTTTTATGCAATTTTATTAGCAAATTTCGAATTGGCAATTTTTACAAAAATAATAGAGGGAATTCTCATCTAGATACATTTTTTTCATTCCTAGTAATGTAGGTACGTTATTTTAAGTTTATAACACAATTTTATTTTTTAATTCATAGTAAGAAATATATAAATTACTGGTCATGAAGTTCCTGTGTACACTGGCCTTGTTAAAAGAAAAAAATCAACATGGTAACCCTTGCAATTTGAAGAATGTTTTGAAGGATAGAAGGAATAACGCTCGTGTTGTTTCATTAGATCAGCTACAATTAGCTGTGACAAGGGAGGAAGGAGAAAATGTTATAAACAAGGACATATTCAAGAAATACTCCGATGTCGATCCCCAATTCAACTCTGAGCCCAACAAGGATTGACAATAATAAATCTGGAACAAATCCTCAGGTTAACCCTCCGTCTAAATGTCTAATCAGATTTCGAATATAATTTAATCTATTTAGAAAAGGATGTCCACTACTCAGGAATTAAATAATAATGACAAGAGCTAAGGACAAGAAAATTCATTCTTCAGATTACCAATTCCAAAATAAAAGGCCAGCTAGAAATTACACCGGATTTCAATCACTGTTTATACTTATGCTCCGTTTCCAACGGGACAGGAATACAATTTCTTCTTGATCCATCGTTGTATAAGATCCCTCAGTCGAAAAACTTATTCAAAAATTATTCAACCCCCTCCAATGAAAATACCAGGACCGGCCTGGTATAAATAATAATTAATATTGAGTACTCATCTCCTCTATTACTATTAGACAGATATCACTAATATTCCTAGTATTTAATTTACAAATATACCTGAAAAACATAGTCTAATATATACGTGTTACATTTCGTATTTCTTTGAGCTGATTCCTACTTCTCCATGATGACGGAATGACTGAATGACAAACAATATATGGAACAAAAATACACAATATGATAACGGGCTCAACTATTTATTACATAATAATGTCTATTAATATTCTAATACAATCTCATTTTAATCGAAAATTACTCAAAAGTTCATTTGAAGGGTTCAAATAATTATTAATTTGTTCTTAATACCTAGAATCCAACAAAATGCAGAGGAATAATTTTCGATAGGATATAGATCATTAATATAATTTGTTTTTATTTAATTAAGTACTAAAATGAGGAACTTATATAATAATGGATAGAGGGTGTACAATATTGATAAGAGTGTTTGAGATTTTGCGGTATTTAAAATTTACCGGTTTTTAATTTCTGATCAAAAATACTTCTTTCTGATGCTGGAGGAATGTAACAGTTTGTTATGGACTTAGCTATTACGTGACGGATTTACAATAGGTTATCACCCAGGGTTCAATGTACACAAATTAGAGTGATATGTTTGGAAATACAATATATATACCTATGTGTTATATTTATAACAAATTAGTTACAGTGTAGATTTATTTAGAATATCAATAGGTTTGTTTGTGGTAAATCTCCCATTTTCTCTAATCTTGTTGAAGGGGTTGTTATATTGTTCTTATTTTCTGTTTATAAATCAACTCTAGAGGGACTGACAAGGAGTTAACAGTGTCTTTATCCAAGGATAATTATGGCAGAGTCATATACTAAGAGACAAAAGCTAATTGGGATCATCATTGGAACTGTTAATTTCTTCTCTGCTATTTGTGTATCCCTTCAATCTCCATTTTATCCGGATAAAGCAGAGGAGAAGGGCGCAACTTCAACACAGTATGGACTAGTCTTTGGAGTGTTTGAATTGACGGTGTTCATAGTCTGCCCCATCATTGGTATCACATTAATTAATTATACATATATATATAAATAATAGTGTTCAAATAACCTGGATTTCTTTGCTATAGGTAAATTCCTGGTCAAGCTTGGAATTCATAGATGTTTTGTATGGGGCATTGCTATTACAGGGTTCTGTTGTATTATTTTCGGGATATTGGATTTCATCCAAGACCCAAGGCTCTTTGTTATAGCAGGGATTTTTATAAGGATATTTGAGGCTTTAGGAAATTCCGCTTTCATCACGGCCTCCTTCTCTATCATTGCTCAAGAATTCTCTAGTAATGTGGCGACCATGTTTTCAACCATTGAAATGTGCTTTGGCTTCGGTTTGATTGTTGGACCTACCATTGGGGCATATCTTTATGAGGTTGGTGGTTTTTTACTGCCATTCGTGGTTCTCGGAACCACACTTTTAATCTCATCCTTGATTGCTCAAATTTCAATGCCGTCCATGGACTTTTCTACTAATTCGAATAAAAAAAAAGGGGTTGTGGAAGCTTTGTCTTTAATCCCAATTTTTTTAGCTTGTGCATGTGTTTTCTCTGCATCTTTGAGCCTTGGATTCCTTCAAGTCAATTTGGAGCCACATTTAAGGAATGGATTCGATGTGTCTACCATAACTGTTGGTAGTGTATAATCAAAATAAAAAATAGAAACCACATAAATTGAGTCTTTGCTTCTATTTAGGCTTAATATTCATGTTGAACGGGGCAACTTACGCATTCACAGCTCCACTCTTTGGTTGGATCTGTGATAAGAAGATAAATCCAAAATTCATTGGCCTCCTTGGAAACTTTCTTATTACTATTTCAGTCGCTGTCATGGGACCTATACCTTATTTGGGCATACCTAAGGACTACACTCTTATAGTAGTCGCCCTTGGGGTGCATGGAGTGGGTCTCGGATGCTCTCTCGTATCAGGATTCTCGGATGCACATGAAGAAGCAATTGGAAATGGATTCGAAAATAATATTCATACCTATGGGCTTGTTTCTGGAATATGGGCGTCTGCTTTTGCACTTGGTGCTTTTGTTGGACCCACTCTTGGTGGGTATTTAAAGGATCAAATAGGATTTGAATGGAGTTCCATACTGGTCGTTATATTCTCCATTTTAAGTTTCATAGCCACAACTATATTTTTGATCGTGTCTTCTTTCAAAAGTCAAGTCGTTCATATTCAACTTGATGACGAAAAAAGTTTAATGGACGAGTCATGTTTAAATAAGAATAATAATAATAATAGTAATGTTAGCTATGGGACTTTGGAAGAATGCTCATAGACTCCTCTTCGGATATCGAATCCTTAAAGAACAAAATCTAGCTATTATTAAGAACAACATTTCGATCCTTTACTTTTCGAGTTCCCCCTAAATATTGATTTCATACTTAGAAGATATTATTAGTCCTTCCTTCTATCAAGTATCATTGAAATCTTGTAAAAATTATGTAAATTTTCCCCATTATAAGTCCTTGTTTGTTAATTATGAAATCTAGGCAGAATTATATTTTGATAATATTTCCTTTTTTTTTTTTTTTTTTTTAATATATAATAAATCTATTATTTTAATGCTTATCCGGCCTTGTCATGTTTAAGTTTTTCATTTTATGAGGGGAATCCCTCTGAAAATATAATATTACAACAAATTTTTAATCAGTGATTTGATTTCACATCTTAATATTCAATTTTTGAATCCTTTTTACACTTAAGTTTTTATATAAGTTATCGTTTTGAATATTATCTTCTACTTGAGAAACTAGTTGTTTTGTCATACACTTGAAAATTTGACCGAAATATAAAACAATAAAATTGATGCTCTTCATCACAGTCAACGTTAAGAATTTATTAGAAATATAAGTCTTCTGCTATTATTTTAAAACATTATAAATTAGTGAGTATATTTGTTTTTGCTGAAGATATAATTTTTATTGTTTGTTAAAATATTGAATAACAAAACGTAGACGCTAAAAAATGTAGGCACTATACTGAATTTTTTACGACTTCGATGCCTTGTAACTAGTACTGCATTCTTGAACGAAACAAAGACACTTATGAATTAACCATTGACTAATGAAAGTAGTTAAGAAAAAATCTATGTTTTAACTATATACCTGGATATTAAGAAGTATATAATTGGAATAAGAGCAAATCGTAGTAAATTAATCAATTATCAAATATATTATAAGGGTAAACAATTAAGAAAAAAATAAAATATAAGCTTAAATCAATGAAGCACATAAATAAATATATATTTGCATTACACCATTATTTACTATTGCTAAATAATAAAATTATTTGAATTGTTAATATCATATTAATATGCTTTACAATTGTCAAGGAACATAGTCTATTATTTAGTGTCAATGAATACTGAAATAATCTTTCTTTTATCAGTTTTGATACATTGTAGGCATTTAATGCTAATGTGGAGATCGAAATTCCTCTTGATCGAATTATATCTAAATATAATGACAGTGATTTAGTAATTCAGAAAATTACTTACGACTCACTAACTTTTAAAAAATGTTAGACAAAATTCATATTTTCCAAAATAACTCTACTGAAGTTATAAAATCACTGATAATTTATTAGCATATTTATCACATAGAAAATATTAATGTTTACTATATGTAGTTAATAGGGGACCTGAATATGTTTTGCGGCTTTGCTGATAAAGATATCTAGAAAAGAGGACCACATTAAATTCATGGTCCAGGATGTTATTCTACTTTTTTCCAATGACAGAGGAGACACACAAGTAATAATGGAATCGGAAGCGAGGATGAAGTGTTTAGAATTACAGAAATAATTCGGCCTTATAAATGGACTCGTTGTCATAGATATGACTGAGTTATTTGTTATGTACATCAATAACATTTAAGGACTCAAATCAATGAAAAAGTTTTCTAAGAATATTAGGAGACGAAATAGAGTAGAATTTGGAAGAAGTTTCAATGGAAGAGATGCAATTGAAGGATCACAAGTCCCTTTGTTCCTCACTGTACATTTCATTCCAGTATTAATCCTCTTGATCAAACATATCCTCAGTTATTATAGAAGTATCATAGTATACAACAATTCCATACAAGATATAGAGGGATAGATGGGTATTTGAAGCAATGGATGATGAAGTAGCAGATTTGGGTGTTAAAGGATTAAATGACATGATATTCATCGCGTAAGGCGCAAAAACCTTTTCTAAAGAGATGAAATCCCTGAATATGATGGATATCCCAATGTCATGAACACATATAATTCAACGGAACTATGAGTTGACTCACATCCGTATATTCGGAAATGTTCCGTGAAAAAACATTCATATTGTCTTATAAGTAGTTAATTTGATGACTAAAGTTTATCACGAGAACTGTTTTCACAAAAAGTGCTAAACTAAATCATTTTATTTCTTCCTCCTTCACCCGTTGAAGGAGTTTGTTCGTAGTAGGTTTCGTGAGCTTTCTCATACTCTCTTGCCTTAGATATTATTATTGGTTGAAAGAAAAATTTAGTGATAGAAATTGAGTAAGATATGTCGAGAAATACGAATACAATCCAGGATCAATTTTGAGAAAAATAATTCCTCCTTGATTTTGTGTTGACGGCATACAATAAGGATTCTACATAATATTTAATTTAATCGATAATATAGGATCGATTGGTGAATATGCGAGAGCTATAAATAAAAAAGTAGCTGCATAATAGCTAGAGAATATTGCATGCCTTCGCAATTTCTTCAGCTACAGAGTGATATTATATTTCTATTTTGGAACAAAATGGAAGCGCCACCTAGTTGACTAGCCTTGAATGTTTATTTATCTTCATATTATTCTACGTCATCGCGAGCAAGAGGAGCCGCTAAGTGCTGCGATACTTGCTCAGCTTCATTACAATCGACATTCTTGATTCTGCATCGGGCTATTATTACCTATTTATTTATATATAATTTGATTTCATTTTCTTCATCTATAATTGATTTGTGAGAATGAAGCGGCTATGAAAATGATTTATGTCGGAAGAGAGGTAGAGTCAAGAGTTGACTTATGATTCTTTTTTTATAAATGACCCTAATTTTGATTCCCAATTGAAATTGGATCCTTTTCTCACTTTTTACCTAGAGTCAGAGATGCGTGGACTATTATTCCTTTTGTCCATCCTTGCCTGTGGAGTTTCTGGGGATCCGGCTGAAGAACTCTCACGCATGGTCTTTGTTCTCATGAGCCAGGAACATGATGGGCAACTAGCTGTGGAGACGGAAGAAGCTCTGAAGGATGAATTGGCTAGAGAGGGTTTGGACGTGGCTCATGGGGATGGAAACATAATGGTGACGGGTCGAGAGGCTCCACTCCATGGTGCATGGACCTTCTTCCCTCTTTTCCCCCTTCTCCACGAAGAGTTCAAGGGAGACTACGACTGGTTCATCTTCTTAAGCGAAGGTTCACGCCTCAACGCCAGTTTGCTTGTGCCCCTACTCCGTCCTTACTCCCCTGATGATCCACACTTTCTGGGAAATGCTCTCAAAGATACAGAACACAGCGTGATTCATCACTATGATAATCCAGGCTTGGAGTATCCTGCCTTTGGTTCCGGATTTGCACTCTCTTTCCGCCTTGTCCTGGACTTGACCAATAGAATCACAAAACATGGACTTGAAATGGGGAAATTCCCAAACACGTTTTCCATTGATCCCCTTTATGAACTTGCCAATGTTATACATCACTCTCATCTGGACAGTTTGGATGAGGATGACCCAGAAGGAACTCCTTCAGCGGAAGGGCCTTTACTCATACATTCACCCCTATTTTGTTTAAGGCCATCCACGAACCCTTGTGCTACCTACTCAATTCCATCTCAAATCTGTCCACTTGGTAATATCCTAGATAAGACTCTTTTTGCTGTTAAAACAACAGAATCATTCCACTCAACTCGTTTACCGATCATCCTCGATACTTGGGGCAAAGTAGCTCCTAATATCATATATGCGAGTGAAAAAAGGGATTCTTCCATTCCAACAACAGTTCTACCTGATATTATCAATACTCAAAATGGACACTGCCAAAAGACATCCTCTATTATTAAGCATTTTAATACCAACACGACCTATGAATGGCTTGTCATTGCGGATGACGACACAATCCTTAGTGTTAAAAAAATTGGACAAATCCTTGCATGCTATGATTCCTCCAAGCCAATATCTCTTGGCCAAAGATATGGATTCCGTGTTACCACTGGGGAATATGGCTACGATTATATCACTGGAGGAGGTGGTATGGTTTTTAGTCGAGGAGCCACGAGGAAAATGTTCTCCAATCCAGAGTATTGCAATTGTATCAAGCCGGATTATCCTGATGACATGCATTTAGGATCGTGTATGAGTAATATTGGATCGCCTGTTATACATCATCCGGGATTCCATCAAGCCCGTCCAGAAGATTATGACGAAAAGTTACTCCTTCACCAAGAACCTGTTTCCTTCCACAAGTTTATTAATACTGATCCTGTTAAAATCTACAATACTTGGTTCGCTAGTGCCGATGAAGACATTAGACAATCTCAATTGAAGAGTTTACATTCTCATCAAGAATTATGATATTTGTTATCATTTCTAGAAATATATACACCACACATACTTTTTTTTTTAAATAAATGAATGATTTATGATTAATTGTTAATAATATTATATTTTCTTCAGGAAAAAATCCTCGAAAATGGCCAATAACGGAGCTTCGTCGGGGAGTATGGAAGAAGAAGTATCTGAATTTATTGTTCGTGTACCCCCTAGAAACTCTAGAAAGTCTCATCATGTCATGAAATTCAACGCATCTTTAAATATAGACTTCACTAAATGGGCACAAGGAACTGTTCGTATGGTTCGTGAAAACAATCAAAAAGCATCCAAGGCCGCTGAAGCAGAAATGCCTAAGTATGGTGCAGGTTCTGAATTTGGTAGAGAACAAAAAGAGGAGGCTCGAAGGAAAAAATATGGGTATAACAAAAAAAAGTACAAGCCTGAGGATCAACCCTGGTTGATCAGGGTCGGAGATAAAAAAACTGGAAGGCGCTACAGAGGAATCCGAGAAGGGGGAGTTGCCGAAAACACGACTTACTACGTTTTTACCCATGCACAGGATGGGGCCTTTGAAGCACACCCCATTTCAGATTGGTACAATTTTACTCCCATTTTAACTTACAAAACCCTGAATTCTGAAGAAGCTGAAGAAAAGTTCGCAGAGAGAGGGAAAATTCTTAATCATTGGGCTCTCATGGTGAATAAAAAGATTCGTTCGGCGCAGGATGAAGAGGAAGAAATGGATGATGATGGTAGTAAGTCTGTAAAAAGGAGTAGTAAAAAGGACAATGCTTTTAAGATATCCGATATGGATGATTGGGTGGAGGAAGGTGATGAGCTTGAAACGGATTCTGAAGATGAAAAAAAGAAAAAGGTAAGAAATAATTGAAATAATGAAGACGGTGTAATGACTGACGAATGCGGATATTTGTTAATTACTTTCAACAATAGAATGATAGCGATGATGAAGGAAAAAAGAAGAAAGGGAAAGACTCAAGGACAAAGAAGAAGCGTTCCAAAGAAGATGTTCAAAATGAAGCATTTGAGGACTCCGATGATGGGGACGACGAGTGCCGAGAAGTGGATTACATGTCAGATGAGAGTTCGGATTCCGAGAATGAAATGATGGAAAAGACAGATGCCAAAGGAGTTGATCAGGATCAAGGACTTGCACGTATGCTGGATTCTGAATCAAGCTCAGATGAGGATGAAATCAAAAAGAAATCCGATAAAGAGGAGGAAGTTAATGAAGAAAATGAGGATGAAGCAGGAACCTCCAAAAAAGATAAAAAAAAGAAAAAAGACAAGAAGGGGTCTGGCAATAAAAAAGATGGAAAACAGAGCACCAATAGTTCCCGCTCATCCAGCCCTACTCCTAACGGAAGTGATAAACAAGCCAAAGTGGATAAAAGGAAGTCCATTATTGATAATATATTAGATCCTGGCCTTGAGCCTGCTCAAAAGAAATCGCGATTAGAGACTTTTGGATCCAGTTCTTCCAGTATTGTAAGTCCTCTCTCGGGATCAGAGGCAGCACTAGAAGAGGATGTGAGGAGGTACTTGGCTCGTAAGCCCATGACCACAACGGAATTGGTCAAGAAAATCCATTCGAAGCGCTTTCAAGATAGTAGTAGTGAAGAGCTTATGCCTCTTCTCGTTAATGTATTGAAGAAAGTGAAACCAATTACTTCTAAAACCAAAGGGATTATGTATTTATCTCTTAAACCTGATAAATAATAGGTTTTCAATTATTTATTATATACACCAATATATATATATATATATATTTAGTATATTTATTTTTATCGCAAATAGAAAATTGTCTCAATTTTTGATATTATCCTTATAATTATAATTATTATAGTATTGTTTGATGAAAAATAAAATCAACTATATTTTTAATGGATTTAAAACTCAATGGAGTGAGGTTACATCATGATGTATTCAATGTTTAAATACTTGTCTTGAGACAAATTAGGATATAGTACTTTTAGTAAGAACTAAGGTAGCAGCTCGTGATTGAGGAATGGTTATCATCGTTTTCTAAGGAGTTGTTCCTTGATACTTTTTCATCAATGTCCGTACTAAAGAATATACTAGAGGAGACAAATGTACTTGAGGACTCAAATTTTTCAGGATGTATTAAAGTTCGCTTCGGAAGAACCGGGATTTCCATATTGAAGATCTTGTCTTTGAGGGAGATGATTTTAGAGCTCAGTGGCGTTATTACTTCCTTTGAACTATCCGAGATGGATAAGAATCCTTCAGAAATGGAATCTAATTGAGAGTGGATCCTGGGATCATTTGATAACTTCTTTGGATGCATTTCTATGCGAGAGTCCTCTTCATCCGTCGTCGATGTTGAAGAGCTAAATCGAACAGACTTTGGACGCTTTTTTACGAGTTTCTTGTTTGATTTACAACTCAATATGGAAGTAGGAGGGGTTGTGTTGACGGAGGACGAGTTATCCAAGTAAGAATGAGTCAGGGATGAAAGTTCATTCAATTCTTCTCTCTTCATATTAAGACATTTATCAATGTATTCCCTTAATTGATCAGCTATTGGATCAGAGGTAGATGTAAATAAAGTTGAGCTGGCAGTGGAAGAGTCCTCAAATACTTTTGACGCGATAGAATGTTGATCATGAGAAGACTCCAGAGTTGAAGACGAAGTTTCAGCAATATTTATTTTAATAACGTCAAATGGGCTATTATTTTCACTCTTCGGGTCTTTAATGTTATCTCTTATCATGGGTAAAGGACAACCAGAAGAAGAGTCACTCATGTTTTCACTGGGTGTAAGAGTAGAAGAAGAAACTGTGTCCTCCTTAGGTAATTTAGGAACTTTCTTCTCCTTTTCCTTGATTGGAAATTCAAAAACAATTTGATTCAAGTCTTCATAAATGCCATCGTTATCATGAATATTTCCATCCGGCAAATCCCCCGTATCCAATGGGTACTCACGAATCACTCGAGTATCAATAGGAGGATAGTTTTTATCCTGAGTGACACTTGTAGACTCTTCCAAGTTCATAAACTCCTCTTTGGCTCTTTTCACCTTCATGGCTATCTCTTGTTGAAGCTTTTTAAGTCTGAATGAGTCTTTAGAATGAATGACTGGGCGAGGAAGGGGAGGAGGAGCAGAAGAGAACTCTTTTTGAGCTTGATCATAACCATTACACTTGCTCGAAGAAAAGGAGTTGTGGATGATTACAATGTTTTCTTTATCACTGGACACAATTTCGGATTGTGGAACTAATTTGGAGGTGAGAGTGCTTTTGGAGGCATCATATTCCAGGAAATTAGTGTTTTTCTTCTTGATGACCCTTTGAGAACGAAGCTTCTCATTGAGTAAGGCTGTTTTTTTCATATCAGTCTGTTTTTTAGAAAGGAGATCGCTTAATTTTCTAGTGTTCACTTCTTGTTCAAGGGCTGCAGAGCCCCTTATTTGAGCTTTGCTACGATATTGTCGTGACATACATGCCTTTTCATTGCCCAACTCAATTTCCTGGAGTGCCTTATCTCGTCCAAGGCCAACATTGGCAAGAAAAGCGCTCTCTTGCGACTCAAGGACCTCTAATTTCATCAATTTTTCATTGATACGATGTCGAGACATGTTTTTCGAGTTCCGTCTGCATTCCTTCTCGCATAAGGACTTGGAATCTAAAAGACGGACACAAAATCCATTAATCATCCCTGCAGTAACTTTGTAAATAAAAGGCGCAATTTAACTAAACTTACTCCGGGCCACATCCCGTCCCCAAGAATAAGATTGACTTCGGGCCTGAGACAATCGCTCTATGCGACGTCGTGCATGCTCTTCCTCCAACTTTCTTTCCAATTCTCCAGGACTTGGACGAATCACATGCTTAGACGGACTCCTCATTCTATTCCTAATCGTCGTCCTAGATTTAAAAAAGTGGTTGCCGTTAGTGATGAATGATTAAAAACAGAGGTGAGGAATAAAAAATATTGAATTTTTAAACGTCATATGACGTCAGAGTTGTTTTCATTCGTTCAAAATGAATTTATAAGCCAATAGGATCTAACAATGAGCTACATAAATGTGGTACGTCAACATAAAAACAATCTTGAATTAAAATTAAGAAAAATAAAATCGCTATTTAGGCATTTTATTATTTCATATCTTACATTATTAATAGTACTTACAGCTAGCCCGATATTTAATAGACATATTTATTGAGTCAATTATAGTCTTATTATTCAAATTTGTGGGATGAGTTCAGATACCCAGTAATTATAGCTATAGTTTATAAACTTTATTTGATTTAAAATACTTATATTGGGCAAGATATCTCCCCTTCCAATCATAATTTATCTTTCTTTTATTATGAAGATTAATTTTGTGGACTTTATGTGTAATTTGCAACGGACCCAAAGAAGTAATTAGAAAAAATTGTTGGTAAAAATTCACAAATATTTGTCGAACAGTACAAAAATTTATAACCCACGCTCAATTTTTGTATAAAGAAGATCATTCTTGCGAGATTTGTTTTGATAAAATCCAATGAAATGAGATCCAATGAGTCTAATTGGAATTGGGAATTGAACTTTATAAATTTTTTATACATTCTGATTATATATTTTTTTATAAAATAAGTTATCCTAGTCTTCTACGGGCACAATAGTTAAAAATTGGAGCACTAATATGTCAATCATCCATTAAAAAATTCAATTTTTGCATTATCATCATCCCAAATATTGTAAATCTTTCATTTAAAATTATTCATACAATTTTTTTTTTTTTTGCAACTTGTACACAATATATATTTAAAACCAAGGTGTAATATTGAATAAATATCTACATAGTGATTAAAAAAGGTTGAGAACCTGCCTCAGCCTTTCGTACTACAAGTATTGATTTAATAACTTGGCCACTATGGATGAAATCGCAGAGAAATATTTAATTGATGTTCAAACCCCTCGGAATGATGAATTAGAAAATATTAGACGGAGAATAGAGTCGTTTCAATCTAGTAATCCACTTCCAATAATAACCACGACACCCATTTCCATTAGCAACAAGTAAATTCTATTCCTCGTGAGATAATTACAGATCACTGTAATAATATTGCTTTATCATTTTTAGGACTCAAGAAGTAAAGAATCACCATTTGAATGGTCAGGGATCCCACTCCCGCATTTATGATCCACGAGTCTCTCGAAATAATTATTTTAGAACAACGAATTCTTCATATGGTGACTATTGGAGACATTCATAGGTTATAGCTGTTGTTACAATACGATAAACCATGCCTAAAAGTAGTAAAACCAAAATCTTAGCAACAACATTTCGAAAATTTAGTGTAGCACCCCTTGGGAAGTTTAAACAGGACGCCTTATCTGGCGATATCCTTCCAGAAGCCAATTTAGTAAAGAATATATTTGAAAACGTTCATGAAATCTGTTGGATTGCATCCTCATTACTGTACTTTATTGTCAATGAAAACATTCGAGTAATTCTTCTTTCACATATATTAATATGAATACATACTTTTGAATAATATTCGGTTCAATAATAATTATTCGTATAATCTCTTCAATAAGGAACTTGATCCAAAAATCTACAAGTTGGTCGAAAAATTTCAAGAGACTTTTCGAAACTTTTCATTCGAAGAACAGAGTATCAAGTCGTTCACACTTGCTGCCCATGATGTTTTACTCAGAATCCGCAATGATAAAATTCTTAAAGAATCTGTGCAAAGGCGCTTTAACACGGCAAAAACTTCATCTTTAGAGCTCAAACAGTCCTTCTTAGACCCATTGAATGAGTTAATGAACTACTACTCTGTGAGCATCACAACTCCATTCACCTTCTATTTACGATCCACAAATGAAACTGTTGAGAATATTTTTCTTAAGGAAAAATATACCAAAATAAGTACTAAGTTGAGAGGAGAACTCGAGGAGAATCTTCGGTTCCGTACCGATCAGGGTGAAGAAAAAGAGAAATGTGTAAATGATTTAGAAATTAGCATCAAAAGAGTTATGGATGACTCTAATAGCTTTATACAATCCGTTAAGGATCAAACCTCTCAAAATATTCAAGGGGGTATGTATCATAGATAAATTGTCACAAATCATTTCATTAATTACTTTCTTAAATTATGTAATTGGTAAGAGATTGCCAACTCTGAAGGGAAAATGAATGAATTGAGGGAAGATATTAAGGTCTTTAAAAGTGAATTAGTGGAGAACACCAAGGAACATATCATCATTGAAGATGAATTAAGAGCTTACATAAACCGCCTAGAGGACGAAGTCCTCTCTATGATTGATAGCTATGATGAGAAAATGTTCACGAGGCATCGTGAAATAGAGTCGATTTTAGTAAGTTATGCATTTAATTAATCATATTTCGAATTTTTTTAATTAAAAAATATATTTTTTTACAAGTAGAAGGCCTATGAAATAGAGAAGAGTCAATTGGAAACCACAAACAGAGAGCTTGAAATCCTTGAAGGTCAAAAAGTTGATATTGAGAGACGCATTGCCAAAGAGGAAGAAGAGCGAATAAATCAGGAATTGCTGAACATTAGACGACATATCGCAGCTAAAGTAATTCAACGAGCATGGAGAACATACAAAACGAGACAACTTTTGAAAAGTAAGAAACGAAAAGGCAAAAAGAAGGGTAATTGAGGATACAAATTGATTAATCATGATATAATAAGCGAATAATTATATATCAGTGGGAATGGATGACAGATTTTTATGTACCAAAATGTTTGATATTATGTCCAACATTATTAATTAAATATTGTATAGTAATGATTATAATAAAGTTTGAGATGTAACAATAAATACTAAATAGTGATAGTATCCGGCATTGCTCGGAGTTATTAGGCTTCATCGAACATTTTTTTTTTGCTATAAAAATATTGAAGATAACTCCGCAACAAATCCTTGCGTGTTACTCTCCATTTATCATGTGCACACTCCAACGAAGACACTTCAACGTTACTCCTCAAGAATAAAAAAATCTTCTAACAGCTAGAAAAAAAAAATTATTTGATAAGCCAGAGTACTTTAGCTCATTTTTATGAGTTGAACTAAACCCCTATAAGATTTAATTAATTTTATTCAGATTATATAATTATTCATGGCCCATCAATCATCATATTTACTGCATAGACTTACTTATTAACTCATTAATATATTTAAGAATTATTTATGTGATGTCGTATCGAAATACGAGGTTGAGTGAGTAGTTATAAATATTTACAATTTATTTTGCCGGGACATTCAAAGGATTGAATTGCGCCCAATCCCTTCCAAACAATTCAATAACAATTCAATTGAATTTTTATTATTTATCAAATACGGGAAAAAAATTCCTTCTTTAAAATATTTTTTAAAATTCGTAATATAAAAATTAAAAATGGAATGTACACAAGTTTTAAATTATGATGATGAAGAGGAGGAGGAAGAAATGGACGGGATCTTCACTCAAATGTGTTTTTATCTCGAGATTTACATGTCAGCATCCGGACTGGATGTTCGCTACGTGGATTTGTCTCCTGGATTCAATAAAGTGGGTCGAGAGAAGGATCGCGTTTCAGTGCATTTGGATCACCCAGTGAGTAGAAAAGATGTAATTAATTCGAGATAGGATATCTTATCCATGATTGATGTACTTATTGATTCTACTTTAGACTGTGTCGCGGGTTCATGCTCAGATTGTGCTGGAAGACAATGGCCTTGTCACTCTTGAAGACTTGGGCTCAGCCAATAAAACATGGAAGAACTCTTCAAGGCTTCAACCTCACATACGATACACTCTTCAAGGAGATGAACTTCTTAAATTTGGGGATATCAGAGCTTATATTCATCAAGGGTCCAAGCCTCCTATTATTACAGGCAATTCCTTTTACAGTCTTTTATTAAATCCGTATTGGTCCTTGTCACCTACTTCATATGTAAATTCCCTCAAAATTGAAGGAGAAGCCATCGTAAGGGCTTAAAGTTGATATTTTTACTACATAAATTGGACACATTTCGATTAAATCTTGATGAAACTCCATTAAATGGTTTTATAAATAAAAACACCTTGACATTTGTATTAAATACTAGTTGATGCCAATAATAAGAGTAATATTTAAATTAAGTCAGAGTAATATGTACTGAAAATCACTATGAAATGTCTAAATCTTTACATTTTTTTTTTTTGTTGATCAAATAAGGACGAGAAAAGTAGGATAATTAGAGGAAAATATCTGAATCTTTCCATTATAATAGTTAAACTTTTTATTTCAAAATTTAAAAAAAAATATGAATTTCTACATATACTCAAACTTATTGATTGAGTTTGGATTCGATACCCCATTCTTGTACCTATATTTTTATAGCATTTTGTCGTTATATTTTTTTTTATTTTATTATTACAGAGACGGTTAAAAAGTCTCCTTTGTTGATACCAGAAACACCTCTTGTGGTCAAAAAGCGTCGTCCGATTATTTTTGATGACGATAAGTCATTCATTCCGGCCTCACAGAGTTCTCCATTAGTCTTAATAAATGAGTCATGCAATGATACAGACGTGTCAATTATAATGGCGACTCAAAAAGGTCCTACTGGTGGTTCATCTGTGCTGAATGCCGAAACGCAAAATTTGACAGAATTTATCAATAGTACTGCTATTTCGGAGGATGATACCTTTGATGAAAGCATGAAGGGTAACAGTAAAAGTGAACTTAAGGATGATACTGGTTTATTCTTTCTTCCAACTCAAAAATTTGATGATGTGAATACTGGAGAAAATGACACAGAAGATAATGGTTCCAAAAATGAGGATATCATTAAACTGAAATTCTCCAAGAAGGCATCGGACATGGATGATGTGTTGAATGATATATTTTCTCAAGATGATCAGTCTCCAGTTAAATATTCAAACGAAACACCAATTGAACAAGTTAGCAATTTGTCGGATAGTGAACCTCTTCTTTTGTCGACTCAAGAACTCCTTGATGGGAATGATTGTTCTCAAATTTCGGAAAGAATTTCTCCTGTTAGCGATGAAACCAAAGACACAATTGACAGTGATGTATTAGAAAAAGATAACAATGAATGGGAATATTTAGACAGCTCAAGTATTGTTGAAAGTAATATTTCTCAAATCAGGAAATCTCAGACTGATAATTTTGAATTTTCTAAATGTAAGAATAGAACTAATTCCGATAGCGTTAATGGATCAAAAGAAGATTTAATAGATTCATCCGTTGAAATTTCTGACGAAAAGGATGCTAAGTCAAATTCATCTGAAAAGTACAAACATAGCTTAGTTAATGGTCTATCTATTTTGGAACCATACCTAAATGAAAGTACATCCTTTAAATATTTCAACTCTTTTGTTACACATCATGTTCACGAGTACAAGTTAAATGAATGTAGCGAATCACGTACTTTGGATTCAAATTCGACTTCCTATCAAACAAAGACATCCCTTCAAAATATGAAGGATATTCCAGAGATTGAACTGAAGTTAGTACGTTCACAATCACCTCAATTTTCTAGTACCATTAATCTCAAAGAGATTAAACAAAAAAGTGATCCTTCAAAGGTTATAAAATGCGTATTGAATGACTCTAATCAAAAAGTGTATGATCCTTTCCCTTTGAGCCAAAGTTTAATGATTGAAAGTGCCGAGTTGGAAGAAGGTCTGGTTCACGTAAATAAAAGTTCCTCACAGGACGCAGAAAGCCATCCTAGGGAAAGTATTTGTAATGAAGAACTTGAGCACAATATTCATTATTTTTTAATCTCTTTTCTGCCACATATGGTTCCTCAATTTAACAAGTATATTAACGAGTGTGAACATAGTTTTATGGATACTGATTCATCCAAAAATGTATCATTAAAAACTGACGATATGAATATATCTAAGAGAACTCGCTCCTCGAGGAAAAGTAGAAAATATAAATTTAATACTAGCCATATTAAAGTTGAGATAGAAGATAACCAAACTGCTTTAGATAAACCCATGAATTCCAGTAAAAATGTTTCAAAAGTTAAAACTGAATTCATGGTTAAAGATGATACTTCTATTGCCCTAGGAAGTGTTGGAACCAGAAGGGCGACTAAAAAAAAGTTCAGTTTGATATCTGATGAAAGCTCAAGTGATATTAATAACTCTATGCCACCTAAAAAAAGACCTAACAAAAGAAAAAGTGATACTATCGATGAAGTAACAGTTCCCAGCAGAAGATCCTCTCGACTTAAGAAAACTGATCAAGTGCCTAATGAAGTGACATCTAATGAGTCACTTAAAAGAAAAACTCTTCCAGTAATCAAGGATGAACCTAAAAGAAAAAGTATTCCAGTAATCAAGGATGAACCTAAAAGAAAAAGTATTCCAGTAATCAAGGATGAACCTAAAAGAAAAAGTATTCCAGTTATCAAGGATGAACCTAAAAGAAAAAGTATTCCAGTTATCAAGGATGAACCTAAAAGAAAAAGTATTCCAGTTATCAAGGATGAACCTAAAAGAAAAAGTATTCCAGTTATCAAGGATGAACCTATAAGAAAGAGATGTCGTGGTGTAGGTTCCAAAGTAAATGATAATAAAATAAAAGTTGAGCCTCATACAGAAAAATCTTCAACTAAAAAAAGACAAAGTACCAGGAATGATTTAAAAAATAAAACCCTTCAAAAGGAAGATTCTACAAGAAGTGGGAGTCGTCATAGATTTAAACCCGTGTTAATGTTTACTGGATTTGACGATACAAAAACTGTAAGTTTATTAATCTAATCACTTAAAATTTCAAGTATCTTTATAATTTTCCCTTGGTATAGATTACTATTGCTTTTGCTAGCTGTTTGATTAAAAATGATCTCTTTAAAAAAAAAAATTAGGATACGAAAATTGCAAAAGAGCTTGGTGGCACAGTGACAGAAAACATCAACGACTGTAATTTGATTGTCATGGATAAATTACGACGCACAGTCAAAATGGTGTCTATGGTTGGCAAAGGTGTTCCAATCGTGGATCGAAATTATTTATTACGCTCAAAGGAAGCAATGTATTTTCTTGGTTAGTATCTCTTCTTTATCATTTTAAATATTATTCTTAAAGTTTATTAAACGACAATCATTTATATATTTTTAAATCTTGTACCAAGTTGATTTCCCTCCAATTTCTTCATCCCATTTTTTTTATTGCATTACATATATAAAGCATTTTCATTGATGCCATAAATTGCATAATAATTGAAGGACTAAGCAACTTGGGCGCTCAAAGTTGACATTTTTAATTTATAAAATTGAAAAATATCCAATAAAAGATTTTGATAAAAACTCCATCCAATGGCTTTATGAATAAATAACCACTTAACACTTGCATTGAATACTGCTTAATGTAATGATAAACCCTGATATTTAAATATAATTAAAGTATTATGAACTACAAATTTAAAAAAGAGGTTAGATTTGTACAATTTTTTTTGATCGGTTAGGGACGATATATGTTTGATTATTAGAGAAAAATATCTTTTATCTACAATATAGAAATATGATTGTTTAATGATGAAATAACATATTTTTAATACATTTTAGAATCAAATACATATTAAAACTAGGCATTAGAGGAATATTTGTTTAATAGGCTGTGAGGTTTAAGTCCTTAACCTTAGTGGTCTCATTTTGATATTCAATAGATAATTTTTTTCCTTAATATTTATGAGAAAAGGGTTTTTATTGTAAGAAAACTTGGTTGTTTAGACCTCCAAAATGGCCGGCATCAACAATGTTGACATCACATGAAAATACTCTATATTGATAGGTTTCATTTTTTTTAATTATCTATGTTTATATATTTTAACTTACTTATAGATCCTTGGAAGTATCTCATCTACGATGAAGAATTTCAAAGACAATACTCATTTGTCTTAAGTTCTACTTTAAGGCAAGCGGAAAAGAAACCACTTCTTTCGGAATTAGAATTTTACGTCACTAAATCCGTTGACCCACGACCAGCTCAGTTGAAAAGTATGTACATATAGAGTTGCGTAAAATATGACATAGAACGAGCAAGAACCTTTTTATAGTTGCAACATGAACATGATTTTTTATCTTCTAAAGCCGTTATGATTATTATTTAATTCTTGAGATGGGAACATCTAAGTGAATAGTAATAAGCATTTGCTCATGAAAGACGAAGCGTAACAATGAGAATTAGCTTGCAAGTTGTAATTCTAAGTTCTTGTTAGACTTTGAGTAGAATTGAGGATCGACATCGGAGTAATTCCAGTCATTATGTCCTTTCTATATAAAGGGTGTCTACAGGCTTATTATTAGTATTATTATTATAATATTTTTTTTATAAAAAAAATGGAAATTAAATTTTTTGTAAAAAAATTTCATTACAATTTTTAACTTTATGTATAAAAATTTCAAAAATCCACAGCTATTCACAAAAAATAATTCAAATATTAAATTTTCTAGTAAAAAGCAAAAATTCCTTAATTTGGAGAGGACCACAGCCCCTTCAGTCCACCCTCTGCGGACGCCCCAGTATATAGAGAGTGGAATTTATGTTTATTTCCTTCATGTCACTTCTGCTTGGAGGTGATCTAATAAAACGACTGGAAAGCTAAGATGCTTTTCTACCAAACATTCTCTAAATTGTCAGGGAATCACGTTAATTTTCAGTTTCTTTTATGTTTTCATACTGGCAGATCATATTTTATACAACTCTGTTTATATATCTTAATTATTATACAATTTCGAATGATCATTGTGTTACTTTCAGGTATAATTGAATGCTCGGGGGGAAAATTCATTAGAGATGTTCGGAAAAAACAAGTGGATAAAATTATAATAATTTCTTGTCCTAAAGATCATATTTTATACAAAAAACATATTCAAGCGGGCTTTATGGTTGTTTCGAAAGAATTTCTTCTTTCAGGTTTATTAAAATATGAATTAGATTTTAAGACTTTTGCATTGAAATAGATATCATGATCCGATAAATTTTTATGTTTTAAATTCATTCTTTGTTTTATATTAAGTTATTGTACAAATCTTATGAACTTATAAATTATATACATACCATCTATCATGTAGTCTCTTAGTGCTTGTATATTCTATATATTATTATTTCAGACCACTTGTGAAACTAATCTTGTGTTGTCTCTTTATTTAATTTGAATATGTGTTAAAAAGTTATACTATTTATATATATTTTTTTTATTCATAAACCTATGTGACATTATTTCTTGCATTTATTTAATATTACCAATATTTTAAATTTTGTGTGCATACTGGGGAAACTTGATTTTAATTTAATTTAAATCTAAGTAACTTATTTATTAATAATTAGTGATGGATTAATTCTAGGACTGGTTTTATAATAAGTCTCTCTACCCGCCTTTTGGTCTTTGTTTTTTTTTTAATCAGTCCGATCCCCCCATTCAACGGTTCCATTTGTCGGTTCATAGGTGCCAGCTAGGTTTTTTTTTTATTTTCTTAACTCTTTGCTAGGATTGAAGAATATTAAAAAACAAAAAATATATATCGTAATGAAACTTCAACAACTGAAATGAAGCAGTTACTAACTATTTCATTTCAGCTTTTATAGTTATCGTTTAAGACATAAAGAATATATATCTATATAGTTAAGACCGTTAATAACTGATCTTAGCTAGGAATGACAAAATTCATTAATACCGGTCTGATTGTACTCCAGTCTGTTTAGCTTTTTTAGAGTGATCGATCGCTATTAATAACAACTTGATTTTTTCATATAAATTGATCAATTCTATTATATAATTATCGCAAAATTTATTAAAATTTTAATTATACAAGAATAAAAATCATAGAAACGTTTCAATCGTTACTTCTCAATCTATATAATTTCAACAAACGTATAATTATTTATTTTGAACCCATATTGACGAAATTTTGGGTTTCAGTCTTACTTACAATTACTATGCATTTAGGGCACAAGTATGAGCCTGTCCATTCCACGGACACATGAGGGGGGGGATGCATTTGAAGTAATGTAATTCATAACTTATGTTTGTCCATTTGAATCAAATGTTAAACTACCTCATTTATTCCAGAACAATAATTAAAAAAACCCAATTTATGTATTTTTGTCGTGTGCGGTTGTGTTGACTATTGTGATAGGCATGAAATTAATTTAATTCAGTCACAGACTTTCTGGGGAAATTTAATTCATATTTTTAAAGCCAACAACACCAAGGGCTTAAGTGGGGTCCATTAGTTGATCCAACAGGGGATTGTGGAACTTTTGGTGCCTTTCGGAGTCCTTTGAGATCGTAAAAAAAGATTCTTGCATTGTCATCGTATTTATTTGTTTATTCACACCGTTAAGCGTATCAGGTAACTTCTTCTTGAATTGATTGATGTGGCTGATGTATCACCGGGTGAGCCACCTGATAAGAATATACATGGGCATTTAAAGCTTGAAATGCCCATGGAACATAGTAACTCTTTCTACTAAAAGAAGGAAACATTCAAATGTTGTCAAGAGTAATATGAATAATTATAGGAATTTTGATATTAATCCGTACAGCGACTTCAAGTGGGAAACCTTCGTATTTGTAATTGAAAATTATGAAAGTAAAATCTTTAAGACGGATTTCTTGAAGCATATTGATTTATATGATATAGCAATAATGTTTGGGATCAAGGAGCATGAAATAGCTGGAGCAAACCCTAGATTTAGTTTGGGTCAGGCTTGTTTCTATACCAAATTCCCGATTGATGTTAAAGGTCGTCTTATTGAGCTAAAAAAGGAGGTGTGTAATGTAGATGGTATTAATGAAACAGTATCATTCTAGTTGAAAGGTATGGAAAAAATAACTGCAGATGGTAAAAGTAAATTAACAATCATTTTGGTAAATACATTGAAGAAAGTGGATGAAAAATTGGGCGAAAGTGCTTAATCATTAATCACAAAGAAATCAATGTGTGAAAAATAGATGTGTACATTTTCCTCTCGTATTAGAATAAAACTTTATCGTTTTTTGTTAACTCGTATTTAGTTGTTGTTGTTTTTGTTTGTTTTTTAATTTCTATATACCGCAATGATTAATGACATATTCTATCTAACATTGTCGATGAGTCAGGGAGTAATTTAGTCTCTAGAACGCTCTTTAGCTACACACACTTGTTTCTAAATCTCATCTAAAGTCACATAATATTTTTCATTTTATATAATGCACGTACTTTTTTTTAATATAAGCTTTAACTAAATACACACATTGTTAAAAATGAATCCGCAACTCATATCTTTTTCTTAGATCAAGTTTCTGGGGTTATTGCTAAAGTCATAGATAGATATTATAAATTATTTTGAAAGTGTTATTTACTTTATTTAAATATATATCATTAAATACATAAGTTAATAAGAACATTGTCCTGATAATATGCCTACGCTACCTAAAATAAATAGTTCCCGCAAACTGCGATGATATTTAAAAAATCTAAATAAATAATGTAGGTCTGAACCTTCAACACATAAACACTTGATGTAATCTTCCACTGTAAATATTCAATTAATAAAATTAATAGAAGATACATTTAAATTAGATTGGATCCAAATTACGTATTTGGAGTATCATTAATTAAAAAATATGTAAACGGAAACAAAATAAGGTACTAATAACTACTGTTGTGTCTGTCAAATTTAGGACGAAAGACTACAATCTCGTCCAGTTCAATCTTGGTATGGTCTACTTCAGAACCAGATATTAGTTATAAAGCTTATACAGTTCGGTCCTTGATGACGTCACTCAACTGTATTACTTCATTTTTAATCAGTTATAGTACTGAAAGTCCGAAGAATCTCAAGAAGTCTTGTTGTGCCATTGCATAGGTAGAATTTTGTTTGAATTTCATTAAAAACAGTGATACATATCCTTGTCTGTGAAATACCTGACTTGCAAGTGATACTTAGAATGATCTCTTTTTCATTTGGGCCAAATTATTTAAATTTTGGATCAAATTTATATTTGTTTGATTTTTGATCTAATTTAAGACCCAAAATGGAAATTATTTCTGGGGAATCTGTTTTATCTTTATCAATGGCTTTTAATATGACTTGACTATTGGCCGTAATTTTCTTACCTTGAAGTACACTATTTTCAAGAGTGACATGGATTTCTTTTATTAATTTAATTGTTTCCTTTTCAGTATCAGCACCAATCAGAATATAAATTTTTGTCAAGATAATATCTACTGTTGTTGGATATACCTTTATTCATCGTTTTACATTAGCTTGGAGACAATAACTTGCCATATATGGACTATGTGCACATTCAAATGGAAGTTTGGTAAACCAATACATCTCTGGAGGATTTTTATTAGTATTGCTGGAAAGAAATCTTAACATATCTATATCTGATTAATTTTTTAGTCGTATGGAAAGGAACATTTTTGTTATATCTATTGTTGCAATAAACTTGTGCATTTTTTAATGCAAGGTTAATTGAACAAATTCTGGTAATAAAGTTGGACCTGGTAACAGTAATATATCTAATGTAGGTTTTCTATTTTTCTAATCGGGCATGGAAGCGTTTATTACAAGTCATCCTACATTTTGTTGTGAATCGTTAAGGCTTTAACACAGGACGACTCGTCAAAATGTAGGTTTGGTGATTTTTATTTTGTAATTGCGTTGAAATTTTTTCCGCAAATCCGTTTTATTTATAACCTTTTTCCAGATACCCAATGCTCTGTTATAATTATCTGTCATTAACTGACTTTCTGTATTATGATCAATCCAGGATATTTCAATAAACCAGCTTTTTTGAGTGGAATCATACACTGCTGTTCCTTTCAATTGTTGTTCTTCTTGGAAGTCCATAGCTGAGATCAATTTATTATCAGGTGCATGTTGGCTTATTACCTACCTTTTCTCCTGACTAAAATTTGTTCAAGTTAAAAGTTTCAACACTGTTTTTTTTTTATATAGCTTCTATTTGATGGTTCATGTAGTCACCTTTTTGAGAGAATTGTACATTTACATTTGTAACTGCATCAATTCATGTTGCTCCTCTCAAATCCAACCCAATGTTGAAAGTTTTGCTGATGGCATTTAAATTTCTGGAGAAAGTATTTGTTCGTGCATGGAATTTTTTGCTTTGTAAAGACTTAGCCACGTTTTGAATGTGGCTAAATTTTCCACTATCCCTGATGTCCATTCTGGCTCAGGATTGTCGACAGAGAAGAAATTCTTGTATTTGAGCTGGTATTCATGCTGTTTCTTAATGTCCTTGCAATTTCGAAACTTATTGACTCAGGAATCCTCTTCTAAGTAGCTAAATTGCTTGTTAGCATATTGGAATATTACTCTCCCGAAAAAATCTGGAATTTTTATAAAAATAAATAATTTACTAAGTATGTGACATGCGAGCTAATTATAAATTGTCTGATTGAAGATATTGATCAATATTTAAAATGTATCAAAATTATATTAGGATTATTTGATTCATTCGTTATTATTTTAGACATGCTAATGCTATTTCATTATTGAGATTTTTGTCAGTATTCTTGCTAGTATTTATATCTATTTATCTCTCTATAGAGAGAAGACAAAGAATTACAATGCAAAAAAGGCTTATTCAAGACATCATATTCGGTTATGTTAGGAATAGTCACTGCACTCTATTTTTATTATATTCAAGATAAATGACAAATTTAGATACTATTGTTGGTTTATGTTTTTCAAATAAGCATTTCATATTTAGTGCATGATATCCATTTTTTCTTAATATATTATTGATTTCTTTGCTATACTATATTTATATGAAAATGTATGTTCTGAACTATTTTTTTTTTTAAATTAATTTTGGTAAAGTAATTGTTGGAGTGTAAAAATTTACACTAATATAATTGTCTGATATGAAAATAAAATACTATTAATACAATTAGTTATATGAATTTGAATTTCCTCCTCAATTGACTCCTCTGTGACATCATCAAAATAGCCAATACAATACTGAAATTCTAGTATTTGTTGCTAGAACGTATTATTAATTATAATACCTACAAGCAATGAATACTTAACTTAAAGGAAGAGAAAGCGTGTGAGAGGAGATATGGTATTGGGCAAACACATATTTTTAAGTAAAATAGGTCTTTGGGCATGGGGTATTCTTATCTTTTTACTTCATTGATAGGTATATTTTGTAAATAAAAGTAGATTGTAGTGAATTTATTCAATATTAATAATTACATAAAATTGAAAATTTGACCAAAACATAAAACAATCAAAATAATATTCTTCATCACATTCAACGTCCAGAATTTCTAGCAAATATAGGTGTTCCACTATTAGTTTTAAAATATTATGATTATTAATAATATTATTTTGGATTTTTTTTGTTGAAGATCTAATTTTTATAAATTATAAAAATATTGAATAACAAAACGTAGACTGTAAGAAAAGTAAGCACTATACTAAAAAAAAATTCACTTCGATGCCTTGTAACTACTACGGCATTCTGGAACGAAGCAAAGTCCCTTATGAATAAACCTTTGTTTAATGAGAGTAGTCAACAAAAATCTTACTTTTTTACTACATACCCAGATATTTAGAAGTATATAAATATAAGAAGTGTAAATCGTAGTAAATTAATCAAATATATTATTATCAGGCTTAACAATTAAGACAAAATATAAGCTTAAATCAATGAAGCACATAAATAAATACACCTTTGCGTTACAACATTATTTACAATTGATAAATAAGAAAATAATTTTAATTGTTAATGTCACATTAATATGCTTTACAATTATCGATAAACATAACCTATTATTTAGTTTCAATGAGTAGTGAAATAATCATTCTGATATACAGTTTTGTTACATCGTAAGTATTTGGTGTAATCCGTAATTAGTCATGCAACATCTAGTGTCATTCGACTTTTAAATCAGGAGGATCAATCTAAACAGAAATTTGCTGATTTTATCGAGCTTGTAGATAAATTGTTTGGTGTCATTAACAATTCGCTAACTATGATAAATAAAAGTTATGGATATGGTTATGGGGTTAATTTGGAGGAGCAAAGGGGAATTCTTCTTTTAATGATAAATTTTGTAGGAAAAATTAAAAGGATTCACAATAACGAAATTATACTAAACAAGTTATCTATTTTAAAGCCTTACCAAAAAGGCATAATTTTTTTTTAACAAAGTGGATGATGGCGTTGTATGAATATTTAAAAAATGTAATTCAGCGTCCCTATGTATTGACATCTTGCCTAAATCAGGAACGTATTGGGAAAAAAAATCCTGAATTAGAGGAATATTGGACGAACTAACGCTTATCCGAATGAATGTTGTACAATCAATAGATCGATTTCGGAATATTGTAATCAGTAGCTCTGAAAAGATTATTTTTGATAATGCTCCAGGTAATTTTCAAAATGACAATCACTCTCATTCCATGATTCAACAAGTCACATGGAGTATATTTGATGAAAAAGATTTAAGAGACAATCATGAATCTATAACAGAGGAAACGCTCGAAGAGATTGAAGATTTTCATTGTTACAATTTTTTTTAATAACAAGAAGAACACAAGAACACAGAATCCGGTAGTGAAGAAAGAAATAGAAACTACAATGTAGGAGATTTTGCAAGTATTCCTAATAAAATCAACTTTCAGGAAGAGAGATTGATATACGTTGTGGGGTATGTGGCCAAAAATTTCCTCCCCAAATTCCCAACTTTAGGAATCCATATCTCATATCTTAATATTCCGCCTAATCCAATCTCTATCAAGAGGGGGATTAATTCAACCATCTACAGAATTTATAAACTTTTCATAGAAAATGGAATACGAATTTAATCAATTCCACGGCAACTATGTAGATACTAAATCCTTTGTTATGGATAGAATGGAAATAGATATGGATACAAATTATTCATAGTAAATACCCTAATGAACCTCGTGAACCTTCATTATTCTGCGTGAATTCAATCAATAAATTTAATAGTATATCCACTATGACCTCACGCTCCATCTACAAAGGAAAAAAGGGAAACGCGTACATCAGTCCAAATCAAGTTTAATAGACATATTTCCGTTAACGTTGAGACCAAATATGTGTAATTGAATACGTTGTACTTCTAGTTACCTTGTACAGTACAAGATTATATTAATTGTCATGAACATATATTTGATCTAAATTAATTGTAAATTATATTTATTATTTCATTTCTTTTAATTGTGGCCTTTTAATGTTATTTTTATTGGGTGAATTGATCCAATTGTTTAAATAAAATTATGTGCTATATTAACGATCTTTATCATGTAAAAAAACAAAAAATTATACCAACAGTTTTCCTTTTCTAATCTTAAAACAGTAATTTATTTGACCAAATAGCCCAACTTTAGTTATTAAAGGTATGTGGGCTCGACTAAGAAAAAAAAACAAATCTACCAATATAATATTCCTACTAATATATACATGTTGGGGAAAAAGTTTTTGCTCTTAAGTTTTTATGTCATAAAATATTTTCATCGAACCCTTGAATATTTTTATTGAGTCCAGTTCGAGTCCTCAGATTATTTTTTGTTCACATTTCATGTTCATAGTTATAATATTTGTTGCATATTTTCTTTTCTTGAGTTCAGTATAAAATAGCTTCCGAGTCCAAGTCAAGTAGCAAATCTTCAAAATATGAATTCAAGCCCAATTCGAGTATTAATTTTTGATTCCAATTCCTCACATCTGTTAATATATGAAAAGAGTCGGACGAAGTCACAATCTTGAAATTTTCCAATCTTAACACTAAAAGGGTTAGTTAGGATCGAGTTCCATGCGGTTCTTCACTTGAAAGTAATGTGCCAATTGATATATTTTTTAACTTTCTACTCGCCATGATGGAACTATTAATTTAAAAAAAAAAGAGCTTAATTAAAATAAATTGTTTCTCAGTTTATGGAATTTTCAATTTAAAAAAAACAAAAAAACTCTCATGACAGAAAAATGTGGACTAACTTATAGATACCATACATAATTATCAGAAGTGGTAAATAGTTCATAGTCTAGCAAATAAACTCAAATCATAAGAAATAAAGTCATTGAGTCTCAGTTATTACTTATTACATTCAAGACTCAAATTTAGACCTCTAATTTCAATGGATATATAGATCTGAAGAAGAAAAATCATCCACAATTTTCAACATAGGAATGAAATGAAACCGTTGTGCATTTTTTCTTCATTCATAAATCCCCGATTTAATGGCAAAGGCATATTTAACAGCTTATGATTATAAAATTATGGCTGGATAATATTGACCTTTCTTACGAATTATAAATATGTTACGTACATACGAATTTATATCATCATTCGAAAGTACCTTCTTTTTTTAATATTGGAAAATGTATTTTTATTACTGAGAGGGTATTCTATCAATTGTTCTATTAACATTGGTATTTTATTCAGAAAAAGAAATACACAAGTGTAGCAGAGCGTATAAGAGCTATCCTTTTTTACTTTTCTCCTACTGGGATTAGGAAAATTGTATAAATCATCAAGAGTGTAAATCATAAAGAAAATTAAATTATGTTGGCAAGTTTGAGAGACGACAATATACTACAGGGAACACTTAAATGAATATAGAACCCACTCTTTTTTATTTGTTTTACAAGAGTGCAAAGAAGAAATGAATCCTTTATTTTTTATATATTCATTCCTAATGAAAAATGATTATATTATATTATAGTTTTTTTGTTTATTTAGAGAATTCATGGTTAAAGTTCTTAACGTTTTTTTGTTTTCAACAATTGTTAATTGTTATATATCTACTTTTATTTAGTAATTATACATTTTTACAATAATATACATACAGTTTGACATGCTATGGACCTTAATTACCTATAAAATATATGATATATCTATCACATATATTTATTACATTTTTACAGGAATTATTTAATGAATTTTTTAACAATTTCATCCAATAAATTGATATTTTGCTTTTATTATTTTAGACAAAATGATTTGCTGTTGCCCAGGTTGTAGGAATGGTTAAGATCGCCTAGGAAAAAAACTCAACAAAATCATAGTGAGGAAGAAATTGTCGAAGAAAAACCTTCTCTTAATAAGTATCCAAAAGATACTGAACTTATTAAAATATGGGTCAATTCCATCAGAAGAAAAAACTAAGAGTCAAATCAATATTAAAGAATCTGTAGCAAGCATTTTCCTATATCAACTTTTATTCATGAAAGAACGGATACAAATTCAACTCTGCAAAAATATATAGTCCACTGAAACGATATAAATCAAAATCTGATGCTGTTCCAACAGTATTTCCAGATAATCCAAAAAACTTGAGAAAACAAACTTTTCCTGAAAGGACAATAACTTAATCTACTTCTACTAAAAGGTTATACTTTAGAAAAGGGATTTTGAAGTAGTTTAAAGTGTATTGTTATTTTTTCAAATTTGAGCAAGATAGAGGTAGTCTGAATTCTCAAATTGAACGTTTATTTCAAGAAGATGAGATTAAAAAAAATTAAGGATAAATATATAAATATTTAAAAAATGGGTAAATCGAATTTACCCAAATTCATTTATGTAATATATATATAGAAGACTTCGTCATGTTTTTCGCCCTATCATCACAAAATCTTGTTTCTTAGATTATTTTTTTTTGGTTTAAAAGTGAATAATTACCTCTTTCTCAATTTTTTCAAAATAACTTCCTATACCTATTGTAGAAGTGAGTCATATATACTCAGCAAAGAGTCTGGCCCGTTATTCTGACACCAATTACATTTTAGCATATTTAAAAATGAAACAGAATTAACCTAAACTGGTTTCAGGCATAAAGTATGCCATTGAGATATTGGAAAAAGCTGTACCTTTTTTATGTCATAAGTTTTCAATAAAAAAAAAAATTAAATTTTTAGCAGTTTAAAAAGGTCCAGTTATGAGTATGATCTATGAGCTGTTAAAGTTTCAATTTACTGCATATACTTTATTAATATGATAAATCCATTTGCATTCTAGTAAAAAAAGCGCACGCCAAAAAAAGATATCGTTCCCTATTCCTTTCTATGTTCCCTACATAATATCTGCTGGAAGAGATCACAATAAAAATTATAGTCTACAGTCCTCCTTGCTCGCTGATACGTTATGTTCAAAATAGGGATAAATAATGAATAGAAACACTGATATCTTGCAGGTCAAATACAAAATATTACACTTTTTATATAATTGTATGCTCAAGAGGATTCCTGATGTAATACACACATAAGTTCATGTATTAATCAATCGACTTACTAAATTACATTAATATACTAAATAAAGATTTTCTAAAATAAATATAGATATACATTTTTCCCGCTAACTTAGTTCAATTTCATCATGGACAATAATAATATTATTTGTGGCTAGAAAGGAGTGAACTCCTGCAAGGCTTTTGGAGGCAGGCGAAGCAGAGAAACCGCGTCTTTTTATGTATCCCATGTTGATAGGTGACGTCATACCAAGAAAGTAGAGGAGGGCGGGAGGGATCGCCGGTAAGGCTAGATAGGCATGGTGGGTTAGTTTGTAGATGAAAAATAGAGACGCTTCAAAATAAATATATGTATTTATTGTTATTATTGTGGATGTTTTGCTTTGGTTGGTGTTGGTGGGACCTTGCCTCATTGAGGAGTAGATAGAAAGAAAGAGAAAAGAGGAGAGAGACAGAGAGAGAGAGAGAGAGAGAGAGACACAGAAAGAGAGAAAAGTAAAAAAGACAACAGCGAAGACTCGAAAGTCGAATCCATGGGAGGATGGCCTTTATCTGAGATCCGTTACGGCGTTTGAATAGACTTAGGAGGAAATCGAATCTATTAGTTGAAAGAGGCAGCACGGCAATGGAAGGTGGAGGAGGAGAGGCGCAATTGGTGATAGCAGGAGATCAGCAACTCGTGTTGAGTGCCTCTGACGCGGCTCAGCTATTGGCTCAGGCGGGAATTCAACTCTCGGATCAAGATCAAGTGATCATTGGCGGAACTGAGGACGGGCACATTCAATTAGGTGTGGATCCCAATGGTGGAGCAGGACTGAGTGAAGAAGAAGCTGCTGCTCTTCAGCAGCAGCAGGAAGAATTAGCAGTTGCGGAATCTCATGGAGAAATCCTTTATATTGACCCCAATGATCCACAAGCGGCGGCTCTGTTGGAACAAGCGGGACTCACTCTGGGACCCGATGGCACTGTCCAAGCCATCCAGGGGCATCTGGAGGAGGGCTCTCTGGTGGAAGACGTGAAGGAGGAGTCTGTGCTGCTGCCCCTCGCTCAGGAGACGCACTTGGAGCATTCCCTCGTAAGTACTCGCCAATCTCGCTTGACCTCACTTGACCTCACTTAACTCACTCTTCCCTTTTTTTCATTAGGTGGAGGAAAAGCCCACGTCTCTGATGGAAGCTCAAAAACAGATCTTGGAGGGAGAGCTCCTGGAGGCGACTCCTGGAGCAGTAAGTCATGAACCTGAGGCTCCACACATTCCTCAAGACATTAAGCCCATTTTGACCCCATCTGCTCCAGTGGCTCCTCCAGTGAAGAAGGTTTCCTCTTCCAATCTTGTTACTGATCAACAGCAACAACAGCTACAACAACGCTATACAACTTCTACTGGCTCGCAGCAAGTGGTTCAGGTTGGACCAGATCAACAACAAGTCATGTACTCAGTTACTTCTGAAGACGGAAAAACGCAGCAGTACATGATGTTGTGTCCCAAAGATATGGATCAGCAAACCCTGATTCGAACTTTAGTGAAACAAATCACCTCGGATCCAAATAATAGAGGGAGGAAAACGATTCGAATCACGAAGCAAAAGTCGACGTCAAAAACGCCCAATAAAACAGTGAGCAAATCTAGACAAATACAGAATCATCAACAACGTAGAGTATTACATCCCTCTTCGAGAGCTCAGCAACAAAATGCCCTACCTCAACAAACTATCGCTTCACCTCAACCCCAGCAGAGGATTATTCAGCAGACAAGTGAACCAGATTTATTAGATTCGGCTCTCATGGCTATTGAAAACACAAAAGAGGGAGGAATAGAAGGAGTAGCAACACAAGATTTTCTTTCATCTTCAAATCCTCAGGGGGATAACCTTCCTTCAGAGGTACTTGGCCAACCACAACAGCTAAGTCAAGGAGATCCAACAGCTACTCGAGTATTTGTGCGTTGCAATTACTGTAATGACTTTAGAACCATCCTTAATTCTGAGACTTGGGAAAGCATCCTTAATCATATTTTACCTGTAGCCAAAGAAGAACTTCATACATCATTTTATGGTGATTTGAGTAAGCATTTTGTGCGAACTCTTCGAATTCAAGTTAACGGCAGACAAATCGTAAAGACTGGTACCTTGATGATCCCTCAATGTGAAGTCATTCTTACACATTCGCTTATTTGTCTGAAGACAAAGAGGGAGTTTCTATTAGATAAACCAAATGCTAACTTTGTTGCAGATTTGGCCAAACACATCAAAAATACCCAGTTTGGAACTAATCGTGGAAATTCCCTTCTATGTGTATTTTGTAATAGTCCTTATACATATGAAGACTACATTCGCCATGTTACTCCTCATCAAGATGCCATTCTTGCCACTTTAAATTGCTTTGCCGGAGCTTATTGTGCCACTTCCTATGAAAATATGATGAAACATTTTGATCCCTCATCTCAGAATGTTTGTCAAATATGTCAAGAAATTGAACAAGCTGACCTTCGGTTTCAACCATGCACTAAGTTTTCTTCTGAGTATAACTGCACGAAGAAGTTGCAATTTGCAATTGACTGTTTTCGAGAAAAATATGGAGATAATGGTTTCATGAGACTCAATACTTCATCTGTTACTCGTTGCTCTGTTTGCAAAAATAGTCAAAATGTTTATTGCGCAGTTTTTCATATATCTACCACAGTCCTTGCTGAAGATACTCAGGAGGTTCATGATGTTGACTCTCAGCTTTGTGTGTGCATTAATTGCCAAAAACAGTTTATTAACATTGTTATGAAGGAACAAGATTTCGAAAAAAAGTTGAAACTCTTTCAGCTTAAAAATATGGAACAGTTATGCAGTTGCCTTCGTGTGATTTTGAATCAAGCAACTGCAGTTTGCCAACAAAAAAACGCATTAATTTATACAGTTCAGGAAAATCTTTCCAATCCTACTGCTTCTATTCACAGTGTACGCTCAGCAGATGTAGCAGAGGTAATGCCAATCACTAAATTGATGGCCCTTTCAGAAACGGATATTACTACTTCTCGAATAAAAGCCTCATATCAATGTGATTTATGTGGATTTTATATTGACTTGACTTCTTTGATATCTAATCCTAATCAGACGCAAAAGAATGATATGATTTTGGGTGTGGTTTTGGAACACATGGTGCCTCATACGGAGTCACTTATTGGAGTTATTACTTCTTCAGCAGCAAATCAAACATTTAATCTAAAGTTTGAAGTTGTGGGTCGAGTATCTGAGGCAGCAGGAGTAAGGAAAATTCATTTGTCTCTTCAAAGGAAGTTTAAATCAGCTAGTTCAAATATGGAAATTCCTCTTGACAAGGATGAAGAGAAGACTATGCTGCAAATCCGGGCTGGGGTAAAGTCTGAAAGGAAAAATTATGTTGCCGTCCGTTCATCAATTGCTAGTATTAGTACTAACAACAAAGGTCTGCATAAAATTGAAGGAGCAACATCGGCGAATCAATTAATTGAGGTGAATAAATTCATTGATCGTCAGAGAGGAAAGTTCAGTTTACTTGCCCAGTGTGGTTGTAACACCACATTACTTAGTTTGTATGCTGAATGCCGCCTATGCACTAAATTCAGTTATCCTGACTTCAGACTTTGTGGAACTATTGCTAGCGTTGATCTTTGCGAAAACTGTGTGGACACTGTTTTAACACTCTGTTTACCTACTGAACCTGAAGTATTGGCAAGTCCCGAGCCTTGTCTTGTTTTGGGAGAAGAAAAACCAGTGGGACATCGACTGGTTTTGTCAAATAATCTAAAGAAATGGCTTAGTATAGATGGTGTTAATCTAATCAAAAAAACTGTTGATGAGTATGAAGATACTAAGTTATTTGATACCAGTGCACTACTTCTCTCTGCACTAAGGAAACATTTGGTTGCAGCTCTTAGAAAATGTTGGTTGGATTCATCTGTCATGACTGTTGCTGCAGGGTTTTGTGTGACAGACACGTTTTTATCTGGATCTACCGAAGTAGATATTAAAAAACCGGAGGAAGTCAAGGTTAAAATCCTTGCAAAGAAAACAATTGCTCCCCCAGGGGGTACAAAAACAGGTGCAATGACGATACGTACTGTGGCGAGTTCAAATCGAAACGGAAGTTCTACTAGTTCGACTAATGCACCTCCTGTCAGGAGACGTGTTATTATTTCTAATGGCTCTACAGGAAGAGTGGTTAATCTCGCAGAAGCTGCTCAGACTGCTTCAAACTCTACCACAAGTTCAACTTCAAATGATAAGGAGGAGGAAGAATCGGTTTCGGCTATACAGTCCTTTTTGGAGCAAACTTCTTCATCATCCAAAAGCTCAGTGTTGGATGATGTTAAAGTACCTGCAGGTATTAAAATCACAGCAGCTGGTAAAGGAGTTGTCAATATTAGAGCCATCGCAGAATCTCGGGCAAGTCGAGTTGCAGTTAGTCCAGCAAAAAATAAAACAATCACGAAGACTGTTATCAATTCCTCTGCCTCTACAAATAAATCCAATACGTCAGTTACTTCTTCTACCATTTCAACACCAACATCTTCGACTGTGACATTAACAGCCACACCACCTGCTACGGTTCCTTCCTCATCTAGTTCAAGTGTAACTTCGATATCCTCAACGACTAAGAACAGTGAGGATAAACTATCTTCGCTTGCCGACCTATCACCCGAAGCAACAACAATAACAACGACCCCTGCTGCTATGGATATCGCTGATGTATCGTCTTCTATTGATAGCAAAATTGTAACAACGACAGAGTTACTTCAAGTTGTCAAACACGAGGTAGAAGACTGTAGCAATTATACGTTAGAGACACCAGCCAAGAAAAAACGAATAAATTCATCAGGTGAATCAACGTCAAATGATGCTGTACATGTCCCGCTTACACCCACAATCACGTCTTCTCTTTCCTCTTCTCCATTGACTACCTTGACCACGACAGCATCAACACCTACAACCACTGAATCTACACCTGAAGTCGAAACTAATTCCCGATCTAAGCGAAAAAGAAAAGAAAAGAAGATCTTTGATTTGTAGACCTAATAACTTAAATTAATTCATTTAAAAGAAAGAACAGCATCATCATCCCTTTCACTTCATTATTATTCTTGTTTTTTAAAAAAAAATCCATTATATTATTATTATTATAAGAAATAATACTAATGATGATCTATAATTTGAATTATTATTGAAACAAAAAAACAATATAAACATATATATATATTTAATAAATATATATATGTATATATTATACCTTTTTTTTTTTTACAACACCAGAAATTTTGCTAAAAAGACTCGTATATATATATATACATACATATGCATATATATATATAAATATATCCTTTTTGCACTATCAAAGGCATTGCTGTGCGCATGTTATTTTCAGTTTTTTAATTGACGCATATTATTTTCACTGTTTCAGATACGGATACCGATTAATGTGTATAGTTTTTCTTAGTTTGTAGTGACAGCTTTATAAATATTTTAAAAAAGAATATACATACGTAAATAAAATCCAAATATTCCTCTCATAATACTCCATTTGTGGCCACAGAAAAGCTACTCCAAGTTTTAATAAGTTTCATAAGTACCTAATGATTATGACACTTGGCGCTATGTACTTTCGTATGAACCCTTTTTCATCGTCGGGACACTGGTGTCCCATATTTTCATTCATTCTTCATTGCATTATTTTTCATGATATTTAAGATATTTTTCAATTATTAGAAAGAGTAATCGTTTATCTCCAAAAATTTATAAAAAGAACATTTTATCATAGGACTTTATATTTGTCCTATATGTAGGTAAGTGTTCAAACTATATCTTTTCTTGGAATTCTATAGAATAACATTCTACCCATCGTGTTTTTCATGTAAGGATAATTTAAATTTCTTAATAAATGTTTAATATTAGTATATTATAAAGAGTAATTCTTGAAAAAATTTCCTATGTTTTGATGAAAAGTGCAAATGTTATGGCAGTTTAAAATTGTTAGGATACTAATGTTCCTCTCGGTTCGAAAGGCAATTTTTTTTCTTTTTATTAAATTTTAATATTTGTTCAGGATGAAGCATTTATCTTAGGTTTTTGTCCTTTTAGAGTATTCATATGAAAGTACTCTTTATTAGTAGACCAAATTAGCAAGTAATAGATGTACATAAAAATATTTTTTATGAATACTTTGCTATTGAATGTAGAGTTATTCATAAATGTAAAGAAAACAAAGACCAAGATATTTTAAACTTTTCAGCAGCACTATTTGTGACCAAATTTATAGCATTTTGGACGAAGCAGACAGCGTTGATGAAGAGAACATTGACAATTTATTATATGATTCTGATACTTAAGTTACAGCTGATGAAGTGGTTACTGTAGGAATGAATGCCTTTATTGACTCCTGTATCCAACATTAACGTCGTTATTATGATACTTATAAATTTTCACTTTGATGATAATCTCTAAGATAATAAGAGTGATAAAGCATATGAAGTGAAACCTCTGATACCTACTCTATCTGAACAAAAGGTTCTCAAATTTTTTGTCCTACAATTGTCAAGCTCTACATCAGAGGCATGGGTGAATCGATCCCATAATTCAAAGAACTGCTTCATACCCCTAAAATTCAGTCATTAACAACGATTTTATCAAAGAAGAAGGTAAGAGGGTTGGTTACTCAGTCGTCGAGACGAACGAAAAGAAAAAAACGTATCTGTTATAATGGACAATCATAGTGGATACTTACTGGAGTTTGAACAAAAAAGAAAAAGATGTTCCTACTATGCAAACAAAACAAGAGAAAATTGAACTTGTATGGTTTGTAATCATGCTTCATGCTTGGTAGAAATTGCTTCGTTATGTTTCACATATAAAACAATTATTATATTAATATTGATCAATTTTTTAAGGTAGAATTATTAATTTTTTGAATTAAAAATAGAAAGTATATCAAAATAATTAATAAATGTTAAATATTGAACTCCATAGCGTAACTTTAGTATTTTGTTTATACATAATAAAAAATTACCGTTCACACCCAGAGGGAAACCAACGTCCAATCATATTCTGGCGAAAATATTGAAGTTATTAAAAAAAAAAATTCTAATTAGTTCTAATATGATCGAAGAGATTAAGAATTGACAATATTTCTCTTTGATTTTCTTTTCAATTCCTTGTGGATTTGGGAAGGGTTAATATATAAATAAATGAGGTTGATACGTCTTTATTTATATTTTTTGGTTAAAATTGATGTTCCCCTTGAAGCACAATTAAAAATAAATATATTATTGATTAACGAGTGATTGAACTGTGATAACTTAAATATGAGGTTCTATGAAATATTTATCGTTTGCACGAGAAAAGTCAAAAATCAGTCAATTCATAGATCGATCATCTAACTTTTTAATTGTACATCTTGTAGATTCAATGTACAACTTTAACATAAGTATTTCTACTTAACTGTATTTACGTTCTATGTCCTCTGCAGGTAATTCAGTATCCGACAACCAAAAATAACAAGCCCTTAAAAAAGCATGAAAAAATAAGTGGATGAAAGCTAATTCATCCCACCCAAGGTTAATTAATGCTTTTAACATTGACGTCATAGTAGATGAGTGGTGGCTTGTTTTGTCAAAATCTGTTTTTCTAGCCCAGCAGTCGATACGAGCATGGATTTCTCATCCATGATGCGATACATTTAATTGAAAATTCTATCAATAGTGACGTCATAGACTATGAGGGGTTGCGTGTTTTGTCAAAATCTGCCTGTGTTGCCCAGCAGTTGGTGATTGTTCATAAAATTAGTTATACTCACTGGGTGCACAAGGTACTAATAACATTAGTCACAAATCTTGTTATCCTTAATATAACACCTAAGTTACTTAAGTAGATAAAGCTACGATTTTTTTTTTTTTGTCTCGCTCAAATATTGCAACTAAAGTAGCTATTCTCCTCGTCGAAACTCTTACTAATAAGTTAAATCCTAATATGGTAACTAATCTATTGTAAAACTGAATTAATAGATATACCCCCGCAGTAACTAAAGTAGAAGAGTGAATAATGAGTAAGACTTAAGATTTTAAATTTTTATGGAATGTTTACTGAAATAGTATTAATCCCCTTGATCATTTCTGTAAATACCAATAATCATAATTACGAAAGTGGAGACTTTGTTGTAACCTCTACTTTTCAACTGATTCGGACTCAACCTGCTTTTGTTTTAAATCAACCATTAATAGTTAATAATAATGCCAAATCATCATCAATTTAACAAATAAGCCCATAATATTCATTAAATAAATTCAGTTTTTACTTATTTTACTATTTAAATTTTTTTAATTTAAATCAGCCAACCCTGGTATGAAAGTTATCCTAAGACTGGGCAAAAAGCTTGTTTTTCGCAAATAAATTCCTTCGTTGATTTTTTTAATGCTCTAGATACGCTTAGGAAAACCCTGAGTATATATAAATTTTTAAATATATATGTAGTGAAAAAATTGGACACATTAGCGAACAAATGTTTTTTTTGTGTGTGTGTTTTTTAACTGGTTGCTTATGGATGAAGCCCTTATAACTATAAATAATGCATAAACTTTAGTTAAGAGGTTATGGTGATTCATACTCTGATACAAATTACTTCAAGGGGACGAGAAATAGCTACCTTATATATTTACATGCATTCCCCTGAATTTGGTTGATTTTAGACTACATTCACAATCTTGTCCTAAATGGAATACATATTTTAATGAAATATTTAGCAATAAAAATAAGAAATGAATGGGTATGTAGAAAATTACGTTAAAGGGAGATAAATCCTCTACTAACCTAAAATTATCAACGCTGATGTGCAAAAGATATTGTTTTATGGAACTATCTCATTTTATTAGATCACATAATTTAGTGTAGGTTATTACATAACACTACGAAAAAATTTGTATGCCATTTCGATGATTAATTGGTCATAACTTTCTTAATATTGAAGCTAAAGACATTCATCTTAAAAAATCATCTTAAAAAATCATCTGAAAATAGTACTTAAGAGTTGGTAAGTATTCCATCTTTATTATCTAGGTGTTTGAAACGGTAAATGGTAGAAGGCAAGGTTAATAGAAGTACAAGGTTGAACCATCTTGTTATCGGGCTTGCCAGAATTTTCAATCTGATGTATTGTACCGACTGCTGGGCAAGACAGGCAGATTTCGATAAAACACACAACCACTCATAGTCTATGACGTTACTATTGCTAGAATTTTCCATTTAATGTATCGTGCCGTCTACTAGGCAAGAAAAAACATATTTTGAACAAAACACGCAACCACACATCTACTATGACGTCAATTTTAAAAGCGTGCTGGAAGTCTAACGTCAGTCGTCCATGCGTTATGGTATAACGCATGGAGCGTTAACAACTTGGTTGGGGAAGAAGTTTTGAATATAATAAAAGAGAAAATGGAAGAAAAGGATATTTTCGTTGCATTTGATGAGACAAAAATCATCAAGTTAGGTAAATAACTTTTGGACTCACATATTAGTGACTTGAATGATATTGAGATTGCAAAGACTTTATAACATATATTTTCCCCAACATCCATCCATTCTTTCCTATATATATTCGTCCGTCCATTCTCCCGATCCAAACCGGACTCCCTATTGTGAAAAGTCGAAGAATACGGATCGATTGATCCATGTGTTTCTTGAAACTGCTTGGGATCCCCTTCCCTCTGTAAAGTATCGTGAAGAGTATTGAGAGAACGTTTACAACCAAATTCATATCTTTCTGCAGTTTCGCTGTGGGTTCCACGTTGTTATGAACCAGTCTAGGACGTCTAGTTTCAACCCGTACTCCTCAAGAATAATCCTCTATACGGCATTCCTAATACCTTAAACCATTGAGCACTTGTATAACATATGTCTGCTTCTCTCGGTTTCTAATCCATACAAGGAGCAACTCCTCTTAATTGCATCTGGAAAATACATATTTAGAAATAATGAGACGGTGGACATTAAACACCGGAACCATTTTTTGCCGGAGTCCATGAATGAATTCGTTATATTTATTTTCATCGTGTAAAGACAAATTTTACCCAAAGATCTGCAAAGTTTGTTTATTTTCTCCGTAGCTATCGTGTGACAATTTGAAGATATAGTCCTTTACAGAAATGCATTTCTAATATCACGATTCGTAAGAGATTCCAAGATAATGTTCGAAGGAATAAATGGGCTGTATGAGAGTGGATACTTATTTTAGACTTTGATAAAACTCTCCTGAGAGTTAGAAACTCTTCTTCACTCAGGGTGAAAAATCTCCTTCATATTGGTCCAATTGAGGGGATTCCGGTCGATTTATAGATCTCTTTGGCACTGACAAAACAAGTATTGTAATTTATCGGTTCGTTTGGATCCAGAAGAGGGAGGACTGAAGACATGATAGAGGTACAAGATCTACCCATATTCAACCACGACCTTGATGTTGTCACGATATTTGAAAACTCTTTGTGGTGTGATTTTTATCATCAACCATGAGCTGCTCTCCTTTGAACACCATTTTAATTCGGAGATGTATTTTCAACAATTGCACCGTCTGAAGGAAGCCATAGCCCAAGCGCGGCCCTTTTTGTCCAATAGGAGAAAGATTATATTTTATTAGGACAACGTTAGGCCTCACACATCGACATTGACGTAAGAGAACCTCCGGGAGCTTGGTTGGGAGGTTCTTATGCATCCACTTTATAGGTATTCTGAACCTGTCAACAAGTGATTACCAGCTGTTCTTGGTGAAAAAATTCTCCTCAAGAGAAGCTTGTAAAAATCGACTTTCCAGTTTTTCGCCAATAGGAACGAGGGTTTCTATCAAACTCGTCAAAATCTGGAAACTCTCCAAACTTTGTGATACTCTATTTTTACGTTTCGATCCCATAATAACATGTAAATCATCTAAACTGACTTCCTTCCTCTGTTAAGTTTAGAACTTATATTTCACCAGAGGCAAATCATTGTTGCCTCTTGACTTTTAATCCCAGTTTGCTTTAAAAGTAATCTTATTTTAATGTTTTAATTCGAGCAGGAGTACACGACATTGTGTGGAATTAGGCAGTTTATTAAGTACTCACTCAAAAGTCCGTATAGGACAAATAAAAAAAAAAGAGAAGTTTAGTTTAAAATGATTGCTGTAAAAAGGTTGCGGACAAAAACGTTCGGGTAATATCGTTAAGTACATTATCATTGTGAGAGAAAAATGTTTTGGGCAATATCATCTTGAAACAATACAATTGTAAGCAATATGATTGTTAGTAATTTCATTGCAAGACAATATGATTGTGTACAATTTTGTTGCAATTTATATTATATTTGGACAATAATACTATTTAATGATGAAAAAAAGTTCGAATTTTCAAATCAGATTTTCATTCTACTATCTACAAATTCGTTTGGTGTATCCCTCGAAATTTAAGCTTAAACAGAATCCCAATTCCTCTTGCAGAAATTCAGAATCAGGCAATTAACTTTGTAGCAACCATTATCTTTTTTGTTTAAAAAATAGTTATATCTTGTTATGAATTTATTGTTTAAAATTTTTATATGTATTCGTATTCGACAAATAATAAAAATAAATTGGCCATGAAGAACTTTAATGATGAAGAAAGTAATAGGCAAGTTGAATGTTGAAGTATGTTACTCTAACAAGGTAAAAAGGGGATGTTCTAAAGTAAATCTGAGAAGGATAAAAATATTGGGATGGACAGTATGCAGCAAAAATATAAAAGTTTCTGGTATCAACAGTATGACCTCATTCAGCTACTACTTGGAAAACATTCATGAAGCCGTTTTAAATTATTTTATTAATCATAAACTATTAGTCTATTATTATATTCCATAAAAATAAGTTGTCTGGTCCTCGAAAAGAAATGCTTGATCTAAAGGCAGCTAAGATTCCGATCAAGGATAAAAATATTATCCATTGCTTCATTAATTATTTAAAAAAGTTTGAGTGACGGGTTTCTTAGCGAACAAAAAGTGTTAGAGTGAGTAACGACTGTTCAGGCGAGTAACGAGTATAAATTGTAATTCCTCGAGTGTTTTTTTTTTTTTTTTAGAAACTCTAAAATACTCATGCAGCAAAATTCAGATTGCGGCACATTACTAGTGATAATGTTTATAAAAACTAATAATCCTTAAAGCTACGTATTTTATTACCTTTTTCTAATATAAATACATATTACTTGAAACAAATGTTACAATATCAATATCCCTTAAAAATGTGGGTTCTACAAAATTGAAGTACATTTACTTATAAGCCTTTACTAAAGAGTGTCAAAATAATTAAATTCCTTTTTGAATGTACTTCAGTGTTTATTTTCTTCATATCCATTGTTTGGTCCAGTCAGTATTGATCCTCAATGACCGGCCATAGTATTTCATGATATTCCTATTGCAGAGAATTGTAAAATAGTTTAATATTTGTACAACAGTTGACAAATTAGGATCTTTTTGGTGTGCAACATATACTCTTTATACTCATGGATACTGGGGTTATTGTCCAACAAGCTACTATACTAAGAATTTGTCAATATTTTATCTTGCACATTAATTCTTCTTCTCTATAAAGCCTGTGGGCTGTCAACTTCTATTTCGAGATCGTGTAATGATGATGTCTTGAGAGTTGCTACAAATGAAGATTTTCCATGGCATGCATTGATCAGGAAAAAAATTCATTATGTCTTTTGCAGTGGAATAATTGCCAATGACCAATGGGTTATAACAACTGAAAGTGGTTTAAATGTATTCTATGGCAAGAAAAGGGCAAAAAAAGTACTGAGGACAAAAATATATGTTGTCTTTATTTTCTCACTCATGGAAACATCGCTCCTTTTTTTTTTTATCTAATTACATATATTATGTACATATTTAAATCTCAATCGTTATTAGGTACAAGTTGGGAGTTCAAAGATGATAGAACAGTCTAATATTCAGATATTGGATGGTGTAAAAACTGTGATTCATGAAGAGTTTGATGAGATAACAGGAGTAAATGAACTTGCCTTAAAACAAACTTTAGGCAAATTCACGTTTACTGATTTCGTTCTTTCATTATGTATGAATATAGACCGATCAATAATTCACCAGGGAGCGAATGGAACTAGTAACATTTTTGTGAAATAATAAAGTAATATTAACGTATTCATTTTTATATTTAAATGTGTATATAGTGAGAAGGAATACTAATGAAGACAGCAAGGTATTACAAGCTGGTAGAGTGACGACTATACAAGCAAGTTATAAAGTTTGTAGGAATACGGGAGTGTTTTGTACTGGTCCAAATACTGGCCTTAAGTCTATGGCGTCTGGAACATCTCTTGCGATGTGTTTTAATGGCAAATGTGCTCTGGTCGGTCTACATTCAACAAGATCGGTTGCATTTAGTCTCGATTACAATGAATTTTACAGTTTTACAAACATTGTATACTACTTGCCTTGGATTTATAAGAATGGAAATAAAAGGATTTGAAATGATGATATTCCAATGTATTTGTTGGATGAAGCAATCACCTATAATTTTAATAAAAAAATTATTTTTATCTTTTTAAATATGCACTAAATGAACATTGATATGAGCATGAACATTAAAACAATTTTGAATAAAAAGAAAGAATAGGTTAAAGTCCTAGGTTTTTTGGACTTCATATACACATATATGCAAAAAATAAATGTATATTTATATTCAAATTTATAGGTTTACTGTAAAATGATTGCCGTAAAAAGGCTGTAGACGAAATGATTTTGGTAATATGATTGTGAGGTAATGCCATCGTGTAGGTACATTTTGATTGTAGGTATTATGATTGAGAAAAAGCAAAATTATGGTGAGCAAGGTTATTGTGAGTTATATTATTGGAAGACAATATTATTGTGTGCAATTTGATTGCTATTTATATTATATTCGGACAATAAAACACTTGAATGATGAACTCCTGGGATCGAAGGTAGGTTATTTCCCTTCGTATCTGCTTCCTTGACCATCTATGACCCCTTCTAATAATCCATAATCCACAAAAGAATTTATTACATTCTTAGGTACTTTAATTTGGTTATTGGAACTGTTGTCTACCATGATAGATGAAAGTTTTATCATTATTGACGTTGTCAGCTGTAATAGGTATCTAGTATTTAAAATTCAATTAAGAATTTCTAATTATTTATGCATTTATAACAAAATGGTTAATCAGCTTTTTTTTTTTAAGCAAAAAAATTTGATATATTTTTAGCTAACACACTTACATTACTTAATAATCACAATATTTCTATAATAACAGTAAGTAAAAGCAAATTAAAATATACTCACAATATTTTGTAAAAATAAAATCATACATTAACTAGGTTTATCCGTAGTAATGTACAAATCATAGTTAAATAATTTGTATTCAATACCATTTGATTGCCGACAAGCGCCCACACTCCATCAGAAAAGTTAAACCAAAAAAAGTTTTGACCGAATCGTCTATAACATGCGCCCTTCTACTACAAAGATCTATATTTCCTTTGTTTTATCTTCATATTTGCACCAAAAAACCTAGATAGAAGGAAAGAGAAAAGACCATGAATGGGATGGAGGGGTACACAATAATTGTTTAACTACGCAATTAATGAAATCGCACATTACTACGGATACACCCAGATAATGTATAAAATTTTATGTCATTGCAACGTTAAACAATTTGTATGATACAAAGGAGTTACATGGTTTCCAGCGGGGGGAAAAAATGTATTATGCACAGGAGAGACCGTGATCGCGTTAGCCGATTTCGTAGTTTTCATGAATTAGATACATTATTTTACTGAGTTATTTATAATTTACAAAAGGTATATTTTCATTTTCGTAGACATATTTAATATTCTTATTAGTAAAGTGAGATATAGATCAAAGACTCTAAAACGATAACGTTTAACATATAAAAACTATAACATTAATACACAAAACATATATATATATATATAACAATTTTTATCAAATAATTATCAGCTCTTCCCCAAGATAGAAGTAATATCTTGATATGGTTTATTTTTTATAGATGTTTTTCAATATTGAATTGAAGATAATAAAAAAAAAAATATAACATGTGAGTTCCAACCCTATGATTCGGATATTCATATCTTCCTGAAATTTCAAAATAAAAGAGGAACGTTACAGAAGCGTTGGAAAGCAATTGAGTTCTCAGACCAAAAACCCTTCTTAACTATTTTTGCAAATGAGCTACCTTCATTACGTTTGAGGTCACCATAGCTGCGAAGGTGCTATGGAGTTTTAATACTAGGATATCTATTCCTCCTGCTTGCATCAATGATCAAAGCCAGTGACTTAAAGGGGGGATGCTAGTGGCTACAGGAACCACATTCTCAGTGTTTCCAGTAGGATGTTCGGTGGAAATTGAGATCGAGGGTTTATTAGGACTTTGGAACAATGATCTAGATCTATTGAGTCCTGTGAGAGGGAGATATGGTCCAGGAACCATCTGGTGCCCCTCCAGAGAACAAAGAAAATATAGGTCTTTGTAGTATAAGTGCGCATGATCTAGACAGTTTTGTATTCTGATGGATTGTGGGTGCTTGCCGGGCAAGCGAATGGTATAGAATACAAATTGATTAATGTAGCAATGACTATAGTTGATAATATTGTAGAGAAAAACGCGTGCGAGGAGGAGGGGGAGAAAAAATGCATATGGTATCATTGTTTAAAATACTGATGTGATTATCATCTGCCTGCTTTATTATGATTTTTGAGGTATAACGAATGTATTTATTAGCAAAATGTTTAATGAAGATATATTACGTATAATTGACTTCGACGTTTTTATCCGTTACAGTAGATTTGAAAACGTCACACTCCATGAAATTGTAATTCATTATGAACCTTATTCTCAGAATAATAGCTAATGAAACGACAAAGTAGAGTATTTGAAATATATTTGAAGCTCAAAGTTTAAAAAAGAAGGCTTTAATGAAATATAATCTACATACTAAAAAATAAACCATTAAACATTTAAGTTAAATATACAAAATTAAACAATTAAAATCATATAACTATTAATAATAATAAATTATAAATAAAGAATATTGAAATAATAGATTGATCCAGATAATTTTTTCTTGTTCTAACATCGGAATTCAGTTAAATATGTCATAACTTTAGGTTGCAATACACAAGCGAGACGTAGAGTTTAATCAAAAAGATAATCACCCCTCTTCTTCATGTGGAAGTTGCTATATACAATTGTGCACAGGATAGATATATCTCTACCGATGAGATCTAACTAATTATTCATAATAAAGTAAATGTCAAAATCATAAAATTAGACAATAAATATATTAATAAAAAAATGTTAGAAATAAATTCATCTTAAAGATTTAGAGCAAAAGCTAATTATGTAGTAATGTCCGGCGATATTACTCCTTATTAAGAGCATCAAAAAATATTTCCCCCCCCGTTATTTAGGTATGCTTATATAACAACATACTATTATCATGATGGATATACACAATTGTTAATTATAATGCAACACCCAATGTAACTACCCTCGTTGTTGTGACCATTTAAACAGTTGTTTTGCCTTTTATGAGTTTTCTGAACACCATTTCTTGGAGCCCATCAACTATAGCTAAGCCTTAAGTGATAAAAAAGTAATATTTAATGACTATGTAATATTGGAAAACCTAATTATCATACCCAAGTCTTAAAACGAAGTAAGTAGTCTCAGACAAACTTGTTGCAAACCATCCAAAGCTACTACCCCGTTGTTGTGACCATTTAAGCAGTTGTTTTTGCCCTTTACTGAGTTGTGTATCATAATTCTTGATATGTTTAGCTAAAATAGAATCATATTTTATGGTTAGATTTAAAAAAAATTGAATACTTACTGTGAGATAGTACAAAATTCAGAGTTCCATTTCGATATTCGTAAATACTTTTTACTGATAACTTGATCGTCATTTGGTGTGGATGACTCAAAACATTTTTATATGTATTTCTATAAATGACATCAGTACCAACATCCTCCATTAATTTAATGATGGTTCCTCGGGAAGGGATATGTTTACCCTTGTATTTCTCCATAAATTTTTTGAACGTAGATGATTAGCAATGGATAAGGTTATATTACATGCAATAAGCATCCTTGTGAAATCAGAGTTAAAGTCTGACTTGATGTATTCATCGTTAAATTGATTTTATATTTTATTTATAGGAGAGCCAAGAGCGCAATGGTTCCCATAACATCGAATATTTCAAGGGGCAGCATATTACAATAGGTGGGACAAATTGAAAAATAAAAAAGGGTAATTTTTTAATGTGGCGTAGGGACCGCATTATTTGTTAATTATAGGTTAAGAAAAATAAGAAATTTGGAGGTCGCCCTCTTTTGTTATTACAATGTGCAGATGATTTTATATTTTCCAAGCTATTATAATTATTCTTGAAGAACGAACAATAAGTCAATTAATTCTAATAAAGTCATCAATAGTGTATGGAAGACGGAAAGAGGATTTGTTGTAGAGTTATATTTATGTGTAAATTCCTGTTGTACACGGAGTTGAATTGAGGATCAAAATCGTTGTAATTGCCTATACCATTGCTAAATACAGAGCGGGATATGTGTTTATTTCTCTCATCTCATGGCTGCTTGCAGCTAATCTAATGAAACTTCCTTAAAGCTAAGCTGCTCTCCTCAAAACATTCTTCAAATTGATTGGATTACTATGATATTTTTCGTTTTTTATTAATATTCCCAAAATAAACACGATTTTCATCACTACTGATGAGTACTTTAATCTGTCGAGCACTCACTAACAAAAACAAACAAAATTTATTTCAACATACTTGTGTTTATATTATTATTAATGAAAAAAGGGGTTTTCTTGTTTTCAACATGGCTGTTCAGGCTCCCAAAATGGCCGGCACCAACAATACTAACATGATGTACTTTATAAATTATACCCCACTAGGTGACACTCACTTGTCAAACTGTGTGATTGAAAAAAGGTTTCAAGACACAGATTAAGTCATCATAAAGCTCAAAACTCTCAAGTTAATTTGCCATCATCAAATCTCCCATATGAAATGCTTAAAAAGCTTTAATCCGAAGATGATGTTAAGAAGCTCTTATATCCCATATCATCTTCGGAACTTTCAACAGAATCACTGTGTGATAATGATAGGGAATCGACTCTTGCTCTCATAATTCAAAACTCCTACTATTATGAAAAATGGCAAATGGTTCATCCGATCGCTTGTGACGTATCTGCAACTCCACCACTGGATTTTAACAAAAGTGGGATTAAGATACGACGTAAGACGAAGCGTATCGTAGCGAAACATCATCAAGAGAAGCTTTAATACGTGTTGTGGAGTTTACAATTTTCCCACGTAGACAAAGTGAAAACGGAACTCTTTTTTTTTAATTTCTTTCACGCAATCTCAAATGTGAATCCAGATTACCACCATTTATTATTTCTCAGATACTAATTCCTTCATTGACTCAGAAATGTTAATTGATTACATCCTGGGCATTGGATGATTATGGAATGTAAGCAACCCCACATACAAAAAATTTCAGAGACGTTCAAACGATTGGAACCAAGTTTCGAAAACGGTAAATTAATAAATATAAATACGGGTGCAATTTGGTAAGGAGGTACATCTCCCCTCTGGATATTATGTAACCCAAAATCCCCCGTCCAAGATTTACCACGTTTATGTGATAGCACTTGTGAATTGCTTCCTCCCCCATCAGTATGAGAATTATAATTGTGTCCCTGAAATTTATACACAAAACCTGCAAATGCAGAGGCAATAAATAATTGTCTAACATTTTTTCCAATAGGTCAGAGTACTACTTGATGATTGTCTGGCGAGGTGGGGAAACATTAGTGATAAATTTGTCCGATAATAAAAAAAGTGTAAGGAAGGAAGGTGCCGAGTTGGTTAAGTTAATATAATTTAAGTAATAGTTAAAATAATGCTCTTTAAATATTTAAGTTAACTGGTTCATTTATAACAACAGTCCAGTAAGGGGATATATAGCTACTCTTGGTAACAGTCATACTCTTTGACGTTGCTATTAAAAAGTGCGGTGGATGTCGCTCATCAGTCGAAAGAGCACTATGGTATAACCTTGTATTTCTATTAACCTTGATAGATATATACTTCCCTTTTCTTTTTTAATATCACGGGCTGAGCTTTAGTTACACACGCTCGTTGCTACATTGCTATTATTTCTTTGATCAAGTAGTCGCACATTATAAACTTAAAAGTGAGCCCTCGACATAAAAAGTTCTGGGTGACCACAGACTTTTCCGCCTAAGCACATCCTCTTTTAGCGTGAGTGGGGCTGGGGAATAAATATATATATGAGCCCTTTAATTTCTTTCCTTTATTAAAATTTGTGGTTTTAGAAAATCAAATGCTTTGTTTCTATTTTGAAATGACTTTGAAGAAAGAGATCAGCCCTTTTTCTATTTTTATGGTATTTTTAATTAAAAAGTTTGTCTGTATACCTTTTTATTTAAAGGTAAAAATATTATGTTCAGCGGAAGGCCTGAATCAAGTTCTTCCTTAAAAGTAACCCTGTTCCCAAGTCCTGGGGTAAATAAATTATCATTAATAACAATTTCTACCTATGCACTACATATTACACTTATATTTAGTAATTTCATCCAATTCAAATATAAACTACTTGGAATAAATATTTTTTTCAGATATTCACGTGTAACTCTAGAAAACAGAAATGAATATGTTAAATTAGCAATTCAATACCGACTTCATGAGTTTGATTTTGCCGTATCTGCAATAAGAGAAGGAATGTCCCGAGTTATACCCGTTCCTCTTTTGTCTCTTTTTACTGGCTATGAATTGGAAGTAATGGTTTGTGGAAGTCCGGATATCCCATTACATCTTCTCAAATCTGTATCGACATACAAAGGTAAAAACTATTATTAGTTTTTTTCCCAACCTTTTTTGTGCCACAGACCGGTTTTATGATAAAATAATTAATAACCGCCATTAATTTAATCTGTTTTAATAATTGATTAGACAATGATCATATTTCTAATGTAGGGCTTTCGACCCCGGAGAGGAGGGGGGGGGGGATACATGTTTTTCAATATAAGATATTTTTTAAGTTTTTATTACATGTAATTATTACAAAAGTAATTTTTTGAGAATACTTACTTCAAAGGGAGAAGTGAACACCGTGACGACCTACTAAATAATGAAGTAATAAAAGAAAGAACAACCACAACAACCGTTTATCCTTTTCAAATTTATAAACATAGTTTTTTCCTTACGTTAATATTAACTCTATAATCATTAGTAGAGAAGGGATTTTTGAAAATAAAAACTTAGATTAGAAAAGGAAAAAAGGTCTTTGTTCTTTTTTGCTAATTATTTAATAGATGTGTATATTTCCGCAGCAGAAATATCATGAAGTTGGAGTGGGTTGCTCAAATTGTTCCTTTGCTTTAAAATACTTTCGCCATTCTAACAACAAAATAAAAAAATATAATGTTGACAATGCGGGCATCACTCCTTTAATTCTAGCTTTCATTTCGGTATCTTTTACATAATCTATAGACTCTCCATCAAGTAATTATAATTTTCTAAAAATAATTCTAAATTTTCACTTCTCACTGTCCACCTGGTAGGAAAAAATTGATAAACACTCTTTGAATTGTTTACCGTAGAGTCCTTGATAGACTTAGTGGTTCTTTTGCCTGATTTTTTTTTTTGGTATGTATATTTCATATTTTTTTATATTTTGTTGTAAATATTTAAAGAGCGTTATTTTAACTTTTACTTAACTGGTTCATTTTTTAAACTACATTATCTTAACTTTAACTTAACTTAATAAAGTTAATTAGTTATGGTCAATTAATTTTTTTATTCTAAGTTGAAATACTAAAAAACTGTCTTGAGGTTAAAGCTAGTTTTCTGATAATTTAGTTAAACACTGGATCGACACTATCTGCATTATTTAACTTTGGAACCGGGGGTTTCCACACCAAATCGAACAAAACGACATTTTTTATGCCACGTAGAAAATGTCGTTTTTATATTATATCAGATGTTTTTATAATTTTACATATAGTTTAATATAAAACTATAAAATCCAAAATTTTGGGTTTTTTGAGCTCCATTTTAGTTGTTAGAGGGCCCTAAAGTTTCGGCATCGAGTTTGGCACACACTTTTTTAAACTACTATTTCTCTAGTGTTTTTTATTATATTAATCTACTTTAAACGTATTGGGGTAGGTTTATATTTATTATATAATTTATAATTTTATCCCAAATAATGGAGGAAGAAAGGAAGGGAAGAGTGAAAAGATGGTCCTAAAAAGACTGTCGCCACAATTCTGAATAGATAATCAATTACTATTAGGCAAAGTTTTATAAACTCTTTTTAGCTGGAGAGATGATTTGTGGGAGATATTTTATATGTGAGTATTTTGAATGATGTATTCAATAGAGAGATTGGCCTGTAATTTTTAAAATCTTATGCGTCTCTATTTTTTTTCAGAATCAAAGTCAGAGACCCAAAACTCATCAAGTCTTGGATAAACCCTTTCTTTAATATTTCCTCGAAAACCTTCGCGGGTAATGATGATAGAAGTAAATCAAACTCTTTGTAGAACTTGATAACCAGGCCCGAGTGGCCGAGAGATTTGTATTTCTTTCTATAACTATGCAGAAAAATGAGAATCTCATCATGAGTAATCAGTAAATCCAACTCCTCCACAGTATTTGTACAAGCAAAATCGCTGATTCTTCTTTCACTCTTGTAGGGCTCCATTTGCTCAATAGTAACGGTGTCCATTTCGTTGGAGTCTTAATCAATCTCCAACCGTAGCCGCAGTCACAGAGGTTATTAGACCATCAGTCTGGACAGCTGTATAGGTTTGTGTAAAAATTGTAACTTCTCTCGTAATTTCGAAGGGCTCTCCTGTGATCTCACCCGTCGATAGTCTAAGTGTAGATATTCTCTTTGAGAAGACTGCTTGTTCCATATGTTTTCCCTTTCAAGTTTAATTTAATCGATTCCTTCCTGGAGCATATCAGTGCCCCCTTTCTCTCGTATATCAGAAGCACCTCCAGTTAAAAGGATAAGGTAAAATCGTCATTGTTCAAAGTTTGTGCCTCATTAAGCGTTTTTTTCTCCTCTCTAGCCTTTTCTCAGCCTTTTTGAATGAAGATCCCCTTCGCGTGAGACTCAATAAGTTTCAGGGTGTCCCATGGAGATAAAAGTCCACTTTCTATCTTTAGGCTGTAGTCACGATTGCCCTTTGCTATATTATCTCCTGTATTTCTGAATCCAGTAAAGAAACATTAAACTTCCAAGAAGATTTCCAATTTAAGGGAGGACGCTTAAATTATGCTAAAACTAGGTAGTGATCTGAGATATAGGGTGGAAGTATGCTGGGTTCGTTTAGGAGATTTGCAACTCAGTGTAAAGCGATTATATAATCAAGTCTGCCCCTTATTACTTTGCCAGTTCTCGTTTTTCCATTAAAAGTAATTTTTGGACGGAGGTCATTGTATTTCAGATCTAAAACTTATAAGCTATAATCAAATATTATTTGTTTCAGATCTGAAGCACTGTATGAACCATTATAACCCTAGACGTTCCGACATGCTTTTCGGGTTACATTAATGTCCACCACTAATAACAATTCCTTTACTTCCAAACTTCCATACTTGTCATTATGCGTGTTTCTATACTGAATTAAGTCCCTTTAGAGGGAACATCACATTTGTGGCTAAATCCTTTGGAAATTCGGAATGTTTATAGTATTATTGCAATAAAAGTCAGTCGTAAAAGATTAAAATATCTTTTAATGTCTCAGATTTTTTCATTATTCACGCTTATGGATCCAACCCAAAGTACACCTATTTTTCCAGTCTATTATTAATAACCGAAAAAATGAGTAACTCCCTATAATTTTGATTGGTGATCCTAATGTTGATATTTATATGAAACCATTCACACATCCGAATGCCTAATGACATTAATACATAAGATAAAACTGTATGATGTGATGAAGATATCGTATGAGGATAGGTATTCCTATTCATAGAGAAGTGGTAAGCTGTCGTCGAGGATGGATCTTTCTCTGGTTTTCAGTTGTTTTCTCTCTTTCACCGATAGAGCTTTATATGTTTTTGAGCCTTTTTCTGATTATAAAATTCTAAATTTAGAACTGTTCACTACTCCTGTAAGTAGAAGTCTCTGTGATCCCTAAGTGGATCATAGATCCAAAAGAATATAAACTACAGCTAAAAAATAGACTCAGAATATCTTACGACCCAGCTCTGTCATACTCAATAAAACTAGTACGGGACACAACTTTATCGTTCATAAATTTGAGGTGAAGAAGGAAGAGAAATTACAGGTTTATATTGAAGAAACAAAGAATATTGGGTCATTATTAATTCGAACCTTTGTGGCTAACAGTTTAAAAATATTTGGTATTTTAGAAATCGACAAAGAGGAAATGCTGAAGAAAATTGATACTGAAAATAACTATTGAAAAAGATTTAAGGCTCTTTCTTCAAATAAAGGTCTCTCCACCAAAAGAATTAATAAAATTGTTCATGAGAATAATATAGTGAATGGAAGCAAAACAAATTGTGCCAATTTTAAATAAAAAGTTGAGAGCAGAACAGAAAGAATTCCTTAAAAATAGACACATTTCTGATATTTCAAGAAATATTCAGTCGCCTATTGAGTAGACGGAAAATAGGAAAAAAATTGGAGTATTAATTGGAATTGATTTTAGCAATGCATTTGATAAAAATGTGTACATATTTTAATTTTTTAGTGTGTGTCCATGCGTGAATAAATAAAGACCTAGTTGAGGGGGGAAACAAACCCTGTAATGTCAATATTCAAATGGGTATAATGATTAAGTTATCATTAGTTTTATATGTCTTGAAATTGGTGACAAAGTTTGAGTAATCTTTTGAACTGTGTAGAAGATTGAAATACAATACTAATATCATTTTTACATGCAAAGTAACATGCCAAAAAGAAATTGTTTCGTCTTCTAGGTCATAGCTCTCTTCCTATTTTAGAGTTCAAGAGACCATTTTAAATTTAAAAGTTATTATTAGGGGCATTGCTAGTTTTAACTTTTTAATGTACTTAAAAGTTGATATTTTCCCCACATTTGTTATAATGAACGGCGGTTCCTCACTTGCAACAAATTTATAACCAACTTATTTTTGTACTGATTCTCGAATTTTCGCTTTCCTTTTCTGATTGGCTTGAAAGTTAATTGGTGAATTGAATCAGCTCTTGTTCTTAGAAATAGCTAGTGATAGTTCGTTACTAGAACTGCATTCCTAATCAGTCTTTTTTTCCTAATTGTTACACTATTTATAACCATTCAAAAGTTCAAACGAACGATTAGTAGGTCCTTCAGTCCTAGCTGCCTTTTTAATTTCTTAACTCCCAGGTAGAACTAAAGAAACATAAAACGATAAAAATAATAAGTAATAGCTAGAATGTATAATTTCAATCCATTTTAGCCACACATTTCCTACTTTCAACTTGAGAGATCTTCTCTTTTTTGATAGAGAATATTATAGAGCTTCAACAGCTGAAATGACTCAGTTGTTATAAAAAACTAATAAGGGGATGTCTAAGCTAAACTAATTTAATAAGGACCGCACTGAAGTTTATTAAAGTTCTTTTAGACTAATGTATCACTAATATTTACGCAAGGTACGAAAAAAATCTTTTAAATTTCATGTTTAATACTAGTAGTTCTTGAAATTCGATTAAAAATAAAAGATTTTTTTTTTTTTTGGGAGAAAAATAAGACTCTTATTTGAGTTTAAAAAAAAAGTATCCTCATATGAATGTCTGAAAAATGAAATATCAGTCGAAAAATTCATCTCTAGATCCTGTTGACACTTGCCGTTCTTTAAAGCAAAAAACTATAACGATATTATCTATGTAATAAAAAAATTTTGGCCGGAAATTTAATAAGTCCCAAAAAAAGAGACTTCAAATTTTTTTCAAAAATCAGTACAACTGATTTTATGTTGGCTTGCCATGGTCCAATTTATATAATTTTACTTCGAAAATATTCCTAGTCCCAATTTCGTATACTATGAAATACCAAACTTTACATTAATTTGCCGTCATAAACTTCATTATATTCCTTACATTGGTTTCAATTATAAATATATTTTTCTCTAGACACTTAAAATATTTTTCAATTAATTTTTTCTTAAAGAATATATTAAATGCCCAAAAACTGACACTGTCCGTTTTCCTACTTCCCCTCCGTGGGAAATAGGAAAACGTAAAAAAAACAAATTGTATAAAAATAAAAAATAGAACATCCAAAATCCAAATAATTAATTTTTATGTCGATATTTCGAACCAAAGACATTTATGGGTTTATAAAGATGCAAAAAAAAAAAATGTTTTTATGTAATTATGGCAAAATATTGTATATTTATTTATAAAAAAAGTTCCAGATTCGCTATAAAAATTATATTCAATAATATTTATTTAAAAAAAGAAAAAACAGCCGACACTTAAGTATATTTGAAGAAGTCAATGCTCTGTGTCCTGTGTTCAGAAAGATAAACACTTGTTTTTTCTTCTTGTGGACTTTTGTTCTACTGCACAGAAGTAAGTATACCTTCATTATGTATCTTTATAGAATTACACAAATGATGTTATGTCAGGGTCTCAAGATTCAATGGGAAATGGTGTGAAAAGAAAGACTCATGAAACCAAGTTAAAGAAATCATGGAACAACTACGTAGGCTTGATAAACTTATCTCTCCTGATTAATAATTTTATTAAGTCGTAATTTTTAGGTATATCTAAGGATGTGATTAAGAAATATATTCAAGGCAAACCAGCAACTTTAGAAATATTTCTTTCCGAAACTGCCCATACTCATGCAATCTTTGGCAAAGGTATTTCCATATCAGTTGTTATTTACATTTATCTAACTTTTTTATAATTCTAGATTCTCTTGGAACATCAATTAGCTTTCTCGTAAGAAAAAATCAAACAGAGTTAGAACCAGCATATTTTTTCGGCAAACGTTATATGTATATATCTATTATTCTCTTCTTTCAAATAATTGAATATTTTTTACCTACAAAATGGGAGAAAAAAATTGCAAATCATGTTCGAAAATGCAAAAATTTTATTCTAAGAATGCCATTTTAAGGGCCTTTGAAAAATAACACTATCCAACAAAATCACACTTTTTTTATGGATCACTACAGAACAAGCTCAACTTTGTACAGTTTTATTCCTCAATTTCAAATAAGGCCTTAATATCTTTGTCAAAGTCTCGTGGCTTTCAGAAAAAGCAACTGTATTTTTTGTTATTTTTAAGGCTCAAAGCTTTTTTAAGCCCTCGGTGTTGAATATAGGGATAAATTATATTAATAAATTTTAAAAGAAAATGTTAAAAAATTATAAACCCATTTTTAAAATGTCTACATCATACTTATAATTCGAGTTATCTTTGTTTACAAAAGAAAATAGGGGATATAAGAGATAGAAACAAGAAGAGAGAATAGAAAATAGGATTTAGTCCGAGGTAATGCTTTAAACCATGTAGCGAAACGCAAAAGTCAGCCAGAGGAGATACAGTATTGCTGTGCCTTAACCTTTTTCGAAGGATGTCCTTTTACATATGACGTCAGTCTGTCATTGTTCTTACTGAAGACATAGGCTGGGATGTAATAAAGAGAGTGATGGATGATGCACGACTACCTCACTCTAAAATTGCTGTAGAAAAGAAGAAATTATTTTATTCCTTGATTTTTCCTGTTTTGAATTTCCGATTAAAGAAAAGGAGTTTTCAATTAGGGAGAGTGAGGATACTTGTTACGTAGGAGACATGTTACACTGTCAATAACTTTAAAATACAAAAATATCTAACACCCAAGTTTTTATACAATTGAATGTCTTCCTTTGTTGATCGAATCAACATAAAACCTGGGTTGATTAATGCTTACGATTATAGAGAATTTGAACATTGTTATACTTTAATTATCAATATTTTAATAATTATAATAATTTAAAACAAAATTAATTTTATTATCAACTATGCTCTACTTCTGTGAATGTTGTATTTTTATCTTATTTATGTAAATATATGTATTTACTTTAGGCTGAACAACTGTAACAAAAAGTAAATTAATGCTTGAATATAACAATTAAAGTTTTGACATGTTTTCTCCTTTTGTAATATGACTAATCCTACCCTGTACCATTTCTCCTCCTAGTGTATCAAGTATCCTACTCTTGGTTAGTTTCGAAAACATTATTAAATGGCTATTAATTTTTGCACTTGATCAAAAATACTTAAAAATTATTTGTATTTGATAACTACCTATGTCATGTTTTTAGGGCGTTGAATTATCTTTAAAATTGTGAAACTTATCACAGTTTAAACAAAAATTGATTGAAATCTTATACATTTATGATTGATTGATTGTTATTATAATTATAAATGAGTTAATTAAGATACAATAGTCAATTATTGTCAAAAGTGAGAAATTAGTCTTGAGACTTGAATGGACTCCATAGTTTTATATAAAATATATAAGTTTACATTAATTATATATGAATAAATAACCCAGAATAAACAAATTATTGGTTTAAAAAACTACATTGAATAAAAATCTTCTCTTGTTAAGCTAAATCCATCTTCCAGACTTCGAATGAGCATTTTCTAAAATATAAAATATATTATATAACATCCTAACTCTTGATTATATCTCCAAATAATAACTAAAACAGTACCTCTAGCGAAGAAAAAAAGTTTATGTGTACCAATACAATCTTTAGCTATAGATTAGTTGGACCCTCGTTTAGGTATTTGGTTTAATGCTTTACTCCAAGGGGCCTTTTAATGTCCTTCTTTTGGAATCCCTCCCTCATTAGAGGTATTCACCGAGTCATCTTTTGTCCACGGAGCTTAAAATAATTTATTTAGATAGGTTTGAAACAGTAGGCTTAATCTTATAACAAATTGTATAATATATGTTTTCTTTGTCTATCTCTTTGTTTCTATCTCTTCCAGCATTTGGACGTTTATTATGAGATCAATTCAAAAGTGAGTTTTATCCTTGAAATATTGTCCTGGTCTCAAATTAACAACAATATAGAGCGTTTTTAGGGAGGTTTTCTTTTTTAATCAAAGTTCGTACCTTCTGCTATCCAATGAGATACTTTTTTGATTTATTCGTCTTGAGGCTATGAGTCTCTTATTTAAAAGCATCTATTTTCCACATTAAACAAAGATAACTTGAGTTATAAGTATGATGCAGCCATTTTAAAAATGTTTTTAAAATTTCTTAAAATTTGGTTTTAAAATTTATAAACGTAATTTATCCTTATCTTCAACACCAAGGGCTTAAAACAGCTTTGAACCTTAAAAATAACCCAAAATAACTAAAAATAAATGGCCTTTTTCTGAAGGCAATTAGGTTCTAAGAGAACAAATAAGGCTATATTTGAAATTAAGGGATACATTTCTATTCAATTGAGGATATACAGTTTTTTTACCACTTTTGCTGTTGGACCGTGTAATTTGTGTATTTAATTTCACCAAAAACGGAATAATGATAAAACCATGATAAAAAAATATAAATATATATTGTAATTATCTGTAATTAAAAGGTAATCCTTGAGTTAGATTGACAAAACAGTTTCACAAATGCCGAATTGTAAAATGCAGTACAGTTGAGAGAAATATAAGGCACCTGAAATCTTTGAGGGCCTGAAACCTTCCCATAGAGTTGGCCCTTCCCGTAATTACCGCAATTAACCAAATTAAATAATTGCATAAGTGTCGAATGCATTCTTTTATAGCCGTTTTTTTTGTCATTAATCTAGTCAAACAAATACTATGCTAAAAATATCTATCTTCAAGCAACATAACCAAGAAACACCATTTATCGAAATTGACATTACTATTACTGATATGGGGTACTTAAATTTTTCAATAGTAGTTGCAAATTATAACACAAAAGCATTCACCTTATTTCATACATGTGAATTCTAGGTATCACTTAAATTCTTTTTTTTAATCATATAATTATATACATATATGTAAATATAAGAAATAAATTATAACATAACCGATATAAAGTCCGAAAAAAACAAGGCAAAATAAAGAATTAAAAACATAATCAGAGCATAATATAACAGTAAATCATTTATTCATATTAAAACTTCTTTAAACACAATATTATTACAAAAACGGGTAGAAATAAAATGTTTGAATATGGAGGCATGGAAAATTTCTTATCCCCTTATCGTATTTAATGTTGAGGTAGGGGTCCGGATCTACGTTATACCAACACATAAAACATTATAATTTGAAATTATCACTCTTACTATTTAAAAATTTAATTTTGAATGGAGAAGAGAAAAACGTTATTTTTAAATGGGAAATTTTACTTGTTAATAAACTTGCAAAAGAAGAAGAAAACTGAAAGTTTACTTACTAAATGAATTAAAAATTGACAAATTATGACATTTATGCTGAATGTGACCCCCAAAAAGTTTTAATGAGGAGTTATAAACGTTTATCATGTGAGGTTTTTAAATTTAGTTTGTTTAAAGTATAAATTCAAAAACATACCCATTGTTTTATTAACCTATCTCTCAAACTTTTATTTTCATACATGAAAACATTTAATTAGTTAGTCAAATCCCTTCAACTGAGATACTGTTCATCATTAAATTACTTATAAATTCATAATGACTAATTTGATTTCAACCAATCAACGTTCACAACACTAATAAAGATAAGGAAAGATATAAAATCGATAAGTGGCAAAAAAAAAAAGACATTACTTTTTGTAAAGTTATAGAGCAGTGGTTCCCCCTTGGGGTACTCGGAACAATTCCAGCGGGTACTTGAAAGAATATTTTACAAACGGCACATAACTCAGAGCGTCTGCAGGGAAGGTTTGAGGGGCTGTATCCCCCCCCATATTTTTTTTTTTAAATTAATGATTTTTTACTTTCTACTAGATTTTTTTTGTTAACAGCTGTGGATTTAGATTTTTTCAGAAAAAAACTTAAATTTTTCATAATATATTTAGATTTTTGTACAAAAATATTAATTTTGAAAATTATTTTCGCTAAATTCCAAAAAAAAAGACCCCTTCCAAAATACAATACTGCGGAAGCCCCTGTCACTGAAGCTAAAGAGGCTATGTGTTAGTGAGGGAGTACTTGGATTAAATAAATATTTTACCGTTTGGGCATCATTAAAAAAACTGGAGAATCCTTATTTTAGAGCATGTAAGGCATGATAGAACTTGAACTATGAAATAACTAAGAATAAAAAAAAAAGCTCAACAAAAGAAAAGTTGAGAAGAACTTAACGACAAAAGACGGTGGGTGAATACGCACATCGACTTTTTCAGAAACTGTCAGGATTAAATTTGTTTGGTCCAGTTCAATCTGAAAAAAAACATAGTTTGTATCTTAGTAGGTGATATAATTGTAGAAGGTGGCTAGTGCGATCATTTAATTTTATTTTCACCTTGATTGTAATTTGAACGATATATTCCTTAATAATCTACTTTTAAGTTAAATATTTCCGACTTTACAATAGTTACTTTTTATCAAAAAAAAAAATCGTAAGTTTAGTTTGTATATTTCTAAGGTATAACTTATTATTAAAAACAAGCACCGTAAAATGATATTTTATAAAACTGTCCATGTTTAAACTCATATGTAAAGAACGCTTTCCTTCTTGCAGGAAATTTAGAAAAAAAATTAAAAAAACTACCCAAAATAGTTCAATTTTATTATTTTTCCCCATAACGAGTATATTCATTTGGAAAAGTTACATATTTAAAGAGATATATGAATAAAAATTTTAGTTTATAACTATACCCCTAAACAGAAGTCAATTAATTAGTCAGTGAATCAAAATATAATAACAATAGTCGTAGTAAATGTTTATCACATTTCATAAAAATCTTCAATAAAATTAGTAAAAAGATCTGGTAGAAAACAAATGAATAAAAATTATCAAAATTTTTAAAGTAGGACGGAGACAAAAATCACAACTGTGGATGCGTATTTGACGGAAAATAAAGGTCCTATTATCTTTCGAACCAAATGGGTAGGAGCTTATCAAATTCCTCGTGTACTTCCAGGTTAGATAAAAAGAAACATGAATTTTTATGGCAAAAAAAAGAGTATCTCTTAACTGTCGAAATAAGATTAGTTCTAAATTCTTCAATTCGCCTTCTGTCAGCTTCTCTGCTATCCTAATTCTAAGGCTCAAGAGAGCTAACTCTATAGCACGAGTTTTTGAAGGAGTACTCGAAATATTTGAAGTGAGCCCGAATAAAAGAATAGCTGTCACGAACTTATCATTTATTCCTGTTATGATAATCCATATGAATTTTTTCATTATATGTAGTGAAGGGATGTACGCAAAAGAATACATAACTGTGTGAAACAATTTTGACACATTCCTTGCAAGGAGCATTGAAGAATGTAAATCTTGAATATATTTAAAATTGCGGAGTAAATCGCTTTCCATCTCTTACTTTAGAAATTGAGCCCATGATTCTCTTCTTCCACAATATGGGCAGCCCCAATATTGCCAAGAAATTGTCGTAGATTTTATCAGCTTTTCCTGACGTCGTTGCTCAAGTTGTGAAAGGAGATAACACCCCTCGATAAGGCTAATCATTCTTATTGTTTTGGTGTCATGAGATTTTTAAAGTAGAACTTCTTTTTACAGTTCTATCGCACCAAATCAATGGTGGAGGTGGATAAAAATGACAGATTTCCTTTCAAAATAATGCTATGTGCTGCCGCTAAAGATGGAAATAATTCCACCAAGTGATCAATTATAAAATCTGTTCATAGCATACCATGTGTACGCTAGGTGTGAGGAAATAATAGCTTGCCACTTAGTCTTTGGATGTCTTAAAGGTCAATTAGCACTTTTTGATAGACTTTGGGCAATATTCTTGAGAGCACAGATAATCCTCCTCCCACAAGAGATCTAGGTTGTTTGATTGAGGGTAAATAGATCTTATGAAATAACTTATTAAACCAGGACTCTTCTTCTTCAATTGCCCTTTCAGCGAGCCAGGAAATAACTGTTGCGTTTTAAAGTACAGTAGAAATAATCAGAAAATTATAGAGGTCAACCCTTTTGAAGATTGAAACTTATCCATGTGAAAATTGAAAAATATAACCACAGAATATATTATAGTTTTTTTTCAAAGTTGAAAAATTCTTGATTGTATAACTGCATTTGAATTAATTAATTAATTTATTAAAAATTATGTTAGGAATAACACTTTTAGAAGTTTGAAAGTTTAACACAAGAAGAACTTGGCTTATATACCACCCCAGCAGGCCATGTGATATCATTTTGACAAAATCCCTTTTAATTTTGTTATTTAAAAAAATAAATAGTCTTAGCTATTATTTTAATTATGTTTATAATACCTTGCAGCATTTAAAGAGAATATAACAAGGTACGTATTCATATTATCTCATTGTATGAATTGGTTACTTTTATGTACAATTTGGGGAAATATTCTAATTCTTATAAATTTCCCATATGTATGAATGAAAAAAGCATAGACTAAAGTACATTTTGCTTAAAATAAGTTGTCAATATGTATTGATGAAAAACACATAGACAAAATTACATTCCTTAAAAAATGAACTTAAAAAATTATACAATAATACCACTGAACATAACAATCAATGTTTACATAATTTAAAAGTAACTGTCTCCTCCTTATATGCCACACATTCATCACAAACTGGTTTCCAACATTGTTTACATTTTTCGTGATTTTTATTTATTAAATATCTATTTGATTTTACTTGACAACATACTCTTTATACAATTGCAGCAGGCTGGGTTTTGGTATCTTGCTCAAATAGATAAGGTATCGCTAGATTTTATGATTGGCCGGTCAATTATAACAAATATTAACGCTGTGTAATTTTATAACGTGTCACTTCATTGTATACAATGCCATAATTTATTGCATAATACAAATTTTAAAAGTCTTTACAACTGCATTGAACACTATTTGGTTATTGTTGTTGATCAATAAGGGACAAATGTAGTATAGTTTGAGAAAAATATCTTCTTTTTTGAAGTATAATAGTTAATTTATTGTATTAAGTATGGAAATCCAATTGCTAAACAATTCAATAACATATTTTAATATATTTTACGGTTTGATTTATAATAGAACAAGAGGGATACATTTTTTATAGACAGTTTATTTGATAGATACATTTCTTTAGTTTTCCACATATTATTAAAAAAAAAAACCGTTATTATTTGTCTACAGTAGGACTTTCCTCAACAATGCTGACATCAGATAATAATAATACCTATTAGTATCATTTTAACTTATATAACGACAATAAAAGTATCATTAATTATTTATACCATGAATTGGTAATTCACGTTGACTTTGGACAAATGGATTCATCCTATCCTCTTGTTCTCTTCTTTCTAATAATTGAATGTTTTTTTACCTACAAAATGGCAAAAAAATGCAAATCAAGCTCGAATGTGCAAAAAGGAGCCCAAAATGCAGATAAGTCTTATTTACATCACTACATCATTTACATTATGGACATCACTATTCATCACAAAAATATATATTTCAGAACAAAATTACCCTAGTGTAACGTATTCAATGTTTCAAAAACATATAGTTGATATGGAATTGGAGCTAGACAGCATTATAAAATATCAAAACTTTGGTAGAGCAATTAGAAAGAAGACAGCACTTATTGATAAAATTAAAAAATGATATCCCCCTAACTTCAGCTATGGAAAAAATAGTCCAAGCATCCAAAAAATCCTAAGGTTGACTAACAGCCAAATCAAAATTCATCCCACAGAAATGGCAAAGGAATCAAGTCCTTTTAATCAATTGTATTTAAATATAGTGACTGTCAGATGGATGTTATTTGTAATTTATGTATTAGGTATTATGACATAGACCAATTCAACATCTCTATTTTATCACAAATTGATAGATGTGTCTTTCATGATTTTATATTTGATTTAAGTTTGTTGAAAATTATACATTTTTCAAACATGAAGAAGAAGAAAATAACGATAGAAATCACTGATTTCATTAAATATGTTTTATTCCAAGAATGACCTTTTAAGGGCCTTTGAAAAAGAACAATATCCAACAAAGTCACACTTTTTTTATGGACTAGAACAGAACAAGCTCAACTTAGTACAGTGTGATTCCTCAATTTCAAATAAGGCCTTCATATCTTTGTCAGAGTCTCGTGGCTTTCAGAAAAAGGGCATGTATTTTTTGTTCTTTTTAAGGTTCAAAGTTGTTCTAAGCCCTCGGTGTTGAATATAGGGATAAATTATATTAATGAATTTTAAACGAAAATGTTAACAAATTCTAAACCCATTTTTAAAATGTCTACATCATACTTATAATTCAAGTTATCTTTGTTTACAGAGGAAAATAGGAGATATAAGAGATAGAAACAAGGAGAGAGAATAGGAAATAGGATTGTATCAAGTATCCTACTCTTGATTAGTTTCAAAAACACCATTAAATGTCTATTAATTATTGCACTTTATCAAGAATACTTAAAAAATTATTTGTATTTTATAACTACCTATGTCATGTTGCTCGGGCGTTGAATTATTTTTAAAATTTTGAAATAATGATCAATTATTGTAAAAAAGTGAGAAATTAATCTTGAGACTTGAATGGACTCCATAGTTTTATATAAAATATATATGTTTACATTAATTATATATGAAGAAAAAACCCAGAATAAAAAAATTATTGGTTTAACAAAAATAAATTGAATAAAAATATTATCTAGTTAAACTCAATGCTCATTCAGGACTTCGAATGAGCATCTTCTAAAATATAAAATATATTAGATAATATAAAAACTCCTGATTATATCTCCAAATAATAACTAAAATAGTACCTCTAGCAAAGAAAAAAAGTTTATTTGTACCAATACAATCTTTAGCTATAGATTAGGTGGCCCCTCGTTTAGGTATTTGGTTTAATGCTTTACTCCATAGGGCCTTTCAATGTCCTTCTTTTGTAATCCCTCCCTCATTTGAGGTATTCACCGAGTCATTTTTTGTCCACGGAGCTTTAAATAATTTATTTAGGCAGGTTTGAAACAGTAGGCTTAATCTTATAACAAATTGTATAATATATGTTTTCTTTGTCTATCTCTTTGTTTCTATCTCTTCCAGCATTTGGACGTTTATTGTGAGATCAATTCAAAAGTGAGTTTTATCCTTGAAATATTGTCCTGGTCTCAAATTAACAACAATATAGAGCGTTTTTAGGGAGGTTTTTCTTTTTTAATCAAAGTTCGTACCTTCTGCTATCCAATGAGATACTTTTTTGATTTATTCGTCTTGAGGCTAAGAGTCTCTTATTTAAAAGAACATATGTTCATGAATGATAGAAAGAAAAAAACATGTTTAACCTGCATATTAAAAAACATATACTTTATGCAAAATATCCATATTTCAAAAAATAAATCAATTACAAATCAATCCTAGAGTGCAAATGAACTATTAGGGGAGACCCACAACAGTTTTCTAGAGCGTAATAAAGTATATAAGCACAAAAATTTCCTTAAAGTTTTATAATTTCATGCAGATTATTAAGTCAAATCTACAAGTAAGTAGTTAATCTTTATCTTTGAGATATTCTAAATAATAACTATTTTGTAGGAATCTTACTAATTTTTTGGAAGTAACAACTTTTTTACTTATTTTATTTAGTTTTTTATTGTTTTTGCTATACTTTTGTTATTTTAATTTGTGAGTATTTGGCTATCAATTGATGCATATTGATGAAGCTTCAAAATTTACTTATCGATGAAAAACAGATAGATATCATAATACAAATTACAAGGGGGACAGTTGCTATAAGTGTTACAACTGTACCAAAAATAATTGTTTTGCTTATTATTTTAATAATATAGGCTTTAACATTTAAAATACAAGGACTGATAGATTTTTCTTCTGGTCTGTAAAATATTCTATATGGCATGCCAAATAATATGTATGCCTTTACAAAATTTGGCCTAAATTCCGAAGGAATTCTTGATTTACAATGATAAAAGATTGAAGATGTTTAAACCAGAACAATCACTAAAAATATGAATTATATTATTAAAAGTTATCCCACAATCCTTGTAGAGACGATAAAATTGGATAAGTTTATTACATATTTGAAATTGCAACGTGAATTTTCGGCTATCATTGATCCCCACTCGAAAATGCACAAGATGGAGGAAGGCATAACATTTTTATAAAAGCTCCAGTGATTATTTTAACCTCGAGGTATTCCATATTCCTTCCTTTCCTTAATTTTGCATTTTCGTATACCATGGAGTGAGAGGCACGCATTTTTATAGCAATTTGCTTCAGAGAGAAAATAAGTCTCCTGGTATTAAAAATAAAATTTCTATGAGTGTCATGAATAGTTGGTGTATCATTTTTTACTTAGATCAACAAAATTTGGATGATCTTAACATTTATGACCTTTTTTTTAGCCTAGAGCCTAGTTTTATTAAATAACCCAAAAAATTATGTCAAATAAAATGTATGACACTTAAAATTTAATAGAAGCTAATTTTACAAAATAAATGGTCATTTGAGGCCAAAAGTAGGGACGGAGTTAACAATAGAAATATATAAATTTTTAAATTAATAAGTAATAGTTGTTTCTTGCTTAAAAAATTATTTGGAAAAAAATCTGTCCATTTGCACTTAGGCATCATATCAAGGAATTAATTATTGGGACTGTCTTCCGAAGTACCATTATTCACAAGATTAAAAAGAAAATTGACAATCGATCAACAAAATATAGAATTGTAGATAAAGTGGTAGCAAGCTTATTTATTAATATTAAATATTTTATTCTGCAATTAAAAATTTTGACTTTTGACATTAAGTAAGGTATGATTAAATGATTTGGCCACTCAATAGATAAAAACTACAGCTTAAGTCATATATACACAAATATTTCCTAGATCAACAAGAAAGACTCGGAAATTTAAAATTATTAAACATATCAGGGACAATAATTTGATAACAGAGTATCTATGAAAAAAATAATGTAGTTATAACCCAATTCAACCTATAAATACGTAACAATGAATTATATTTTAGAGAAATCATATTTTTGGGAAAAGAAGATTTCGTGTTGTCATATACCTCAAAATCAAAATTAAGGGTTTCAAATTTATGAATATATGTCATTAAGGGCTACATTTAGGGTATGAATTTTTAATGTTTATTAGAGTAAAAAAACAGTCAAATGATTTTTCTTTTGTTTAAAATTAACAATCATCTTTTAATTAAGCAAATTTTAAGTAACTGCTTTTTATTATTTTTCCCCATCTATAGGCACAATTTTTACCATTTTCATTAATTATGGAATGAAGTCTAGAAAAAAAAAATCCAACCTGACAATTGACTATAAATAATTCACTTACAAATAAAATACATAGGTCATTCACCTACATATAGAACATCATATGTTTATTGGCATAGAAAACACATCATATGACACTTCGTCTTTTCTATTGATTTGACAATTTGTTTTTGTTCAATATGCTACAATATTGTTCAATACCAAATGTTTCACAATATATTTTATGATTTATAGAGCTTTGCAGAAAAAAACAACAGTATAGACTGCCTGTATACCTAAGCAGCCGAAACCGCCTGAATTGTGTTCTTCCTATTTTGTTTAAAGAAGGGATCATATAAAAATAATATACTAGCACTTTACACATAATCCTTCTTTTCAAACTCTATCAACCTTTTTGTAAATATAGTTGTAATACAGTCATCTTCTAGTTAGAGGATGACAAGATAATAAAGGATGGAAAAGACCTCTCAAGGAAAGGAGGAAGTGGGGAACACAACTTGAAACAGGATTCTGAGTTTCTGGGGGACATCAAGAAAAGATCAAAGAGGCCCCACAAAATCCAGGAATCGCCTCTCAAACAAGTTTGACGTGGACAAGGGTATAATCAGGAGGACTTGGGATTGTCATCTTACACAAGGTCCCCACACCTCCTATTGACGGTCACTGTGAATGAAAGGAGACTGCAGAGGTGCAAGAAGTTTGTGTGTGGATCAAGGCAAATTGGTTCACACTAAAAAAATCCATTATTTAAAATATTAAAAGAAAATTGGCAATCGATCAATAAAACGAATTTTCAGATAAAGAGGTGGTTATTCCTATTGTACGTGGAAGTGAATTGAGGATCAAAATCGTTGTAATTGCCTATACCATTGCTAGATACGGAGCAGGATATGTGTTTATTTCTCTCATCTCATAGCTGCTTGTAGCTAATCTAATGAAACTTCCTTAAAGCTAAGCTGCTCTCCTCAAAACATTTTTCAAATTGATTGGATTACTATGATGTATGATGGAACTCAGTATAGAGAATGTACCATCCAGATGGGTAATTGAAAAAGCTGATTGGGAAATAGAAGAAACGATTCCAATTTATGAAAGAGAAATCATTCTTAGTTATTCAAAAAGGTATGGGAAGCAATGATTCACCAGAAAAACACTTCAGTGCCCATAACTCACGACGGTTATCTAAAATTATGGCAGTTGAGGCAGCCAAATCTACAAACCATAGTTTCACATGATGTACTTTTGATTGACAAAGCTCAAGATATAAATCCTACAATGTTAGATATCATCAATCATCAAAGCACGGCCAAAGTAATTGTTGGCGACCCAAATCAACAGATTTATAGCTTTAGGGGAGCCGTTAATTTACTAAAATAATTTAAATCGTCTAAGAAATTTTCCTTTACTCCGAGCTTTCGTTTTGGACCTGAAATAGCTTTTGTAGCTAATTGTTGCTTAGAGCACCTCAAGAAAAATGATGAGAGAACACTTTTTGGTAGAAGGAATAGGGATATGTTGGTTGGATCTGATAAAGATGTGGTTGGTCCAGTTACAATTATTGGTCGCACTAATGGAGGAGTATTCTTGGAAATTGTTCGACGTATTTGCGAATCAGATGATGAGGTAAAGGATTGTATCATTGGTGGTGACAAACTTTTACTTGAATATAAAAATCTAAAATTTAATCGAATGACTAAATATAAAAGGTTTCGGTCCATTTCTAGTCTTGAAATTTTTGCTAATCAGTCCAACGACCATCAACTTAAAAGCCTTATATCTCTTGTCAATTGTTATGATGTACCAAATTTCCGTAGAGTTATAATTATAATTTTATACTCGTTACTCGCCTGAACAGTCGTTACTCACTTAAACACTTTTTGTTCGCTAAGAAACCCGTCACTAAAACTTTTTTAAATAATTAATGAAACAATGGATAACATTATTATCCTTGATCGGAATCTTAGCTGCTTTCTACTTTAAAGTTGAATCGTCATTTAAATACTCATAACATTTTTTAAATTAAAATATTGTCCTTTCTTATATCCATGAACTATTAAATATAAATCCTTTCATGGCCTATGTACGTAAAGTTGAATATTTTTATGTATGACGTTTGTGACAAAATAATATATTTTTAACTTACAATAACACCAAATACACGTAAATTGGCCACCTATTGATTACTCTACTTTTACTTCTTATTAGCAGTATTAGTATTAGGTGCCTTTTATTTTAGATACTTAAGCAAAATAACCAAATCCTTAATATTTTGTGATTCTTTTGGAATAATGCTCGGAGTTATTTCCTAACAAAAAATTTCAAATGTTTCATGATTCGGCTTCACTTATTTCTATGATTGTGCTACCGTTGATTGGTTGAATTCAATTTTGCTCTTGCTAAATTGAATTATGACTAGTGTTGAATAGGTTCTATGAGTACATATACCCCCATTTTCAGTCTTGTTCAAATTTGTTTGCTTTTTTCCCAACATTCACAGGGTGTTTGCTGGGGTTTTCTTTATTAATTTTTTTTTGGCCGAGCAATAACTTGTCCAATATACCTTTTTGACTTATTTTTGGAAACAAAACTAAATTTTAATTTTTTAAAAATCTTTTACATTCCATAATATTTGATCTAAGATCTATAACAAGTTTTTCTTTATCAAATTGGGTATTGAACAGATTCCTTTTTTTAGAGCTACAAGATCAATTTGTGAATCCTATTTCTTTTAACTTTTGCATTTAAAAGATATTTTAACTTCTTATTACTAGCCAATAATTAGAAAATGTTATTATAAATTTTTATATTTTCTTATTTTTCCTATAATTACAATTTTTACTGAGTAAGCTTCCTAGAATTAGGTTACCGACTCATTAGATCTTAAACGTATTGGCATACAACACTATATTCTTGAAATAACACTCTCTATGCTGGGTTAGACTATTAACAACTTTTAGATACTTAAATTCATCTTTAGTCTCTTGTTATTCGTTTTGATTGGCCAAAAGAAATGGCTCACACATTTTAACTCATTTCATTGTTAATCACAAGCATGATTGAAAAACTGACCCAAATATAAGTTCCTGTTATACTGTCAATACATAAAGTGAATTATCTCTTTTCCATTTTTTTAGAAGAATATTATTCCTACCTGTATTTCAATCTATTGTGTTATAGCATATAAGCTTACAACTGTCATCTATGTCCCATTTTTGAATGTTTTTATATACAAAATTAGCTAGAACCTCAAATTTTCCAACTGAAAGCTGTGTATCATTAAGTAATTTATAAACTTTTTCTATGATATCCATATGAGAAGTCAATCAACCTTCATTTTCCCTATAACACTAGGAATAGTTTGATCATCCTAATGAATTACAAGAGCAATGTTACTTTTGAAATCTGTCAATAACATATTATACTAAATTACGCTCGTAGAAACTCTATTCTATTGTAACAAAGTGTGTATCTTTTGAGATCAAATTGATAAATGCTCAAATTCATCACTCAATCTATATTTGCTAAAGTTAAACCTGTTTTTTTTGATCTGATACTATGTAATTGTAAAATAATACATTATATTGTTTTTATTGAATAATGATCATAAAAAGATCCCCAAATTTTCACTTTTTTGTTTACCTTTGTAAACAATGTGTGTACTTGCAAATTGTTGTAATTATCAGTTGATTTTTTGGGCTGTGATTCATTAAAGAATAGGTAGATAGGCTGAAAGCAGCACTTCATATACTACACTTGACATTTGTTTTGGAAACGTTCATTCATAACTTTTTCATAAAAATCATTAAAAATATGTTCCCGCTCTACTCAGACAACTACAAGCAAAAAATTAGGGATGTTGTTATTAGGGTTATTTCTCAAGAAATACCCTAAGAGTCTATAACTGAACCAGAAGAAGGTCAAAGACAACCACAGCAGTTCGGTATTGCACAATCGAATTCCGTTACAGGTGATTGAAACCTGTATTCATACTTTTGAAATATATGGTTTTCTTTCGTTTCACACAAAATTTTAGCACCATATTCAATTTGTATTCTTTCTAAAGATTGTCTCCAAATTTTTGGGAAAATTTACACTAACTCCGAGATTAATTTATTATTTAAAGTGTCCAATTTTTTTAGTGGATGCAACATTTATTCAGGTTGATCTTATAGAGTGTTTATAAACAAGATACGCTATCTTAGTTTGGTGTCAGGGAAAATGGTAGTAGATAAAATGTTATGGGGAAAAAGAAAAAGTTTCTTCTTGGAAAAAATAGAAAACTTTCTTATAACTATCATCAATATATTAAAAAACGTATTACAAATATGACAGGGGTGCAAATGGAAAAAGTGCAAATTACTTAATTCTCCCGTTACTCATTGATGGAAGAACAGCAATAGGCCAAATATTAGGAAAGAGCAGTGATTTTCACTTTGTAATAATCCAGGATGGGTCAGGAAGAAACGGTTGGATGTGGTGCAAGAAACCACTTAGAGGATTCCGGGAGGTAGTCAAAGGTCGAGTCGTGGTTAGAGACTGTGAGGAAAAAATGTAAAGCTCCTGACAATTAGGACAGCCTGAAATTGTATTAGAACGATGGTCCTCGTCTCTTCATAAACGTTTTTTTTTATGTATTGCATATATTTTCCCTGAGCCCACATATAGTCACCCTACGGATCGTTGATCTTAGGCCATGTCAAGATGCTTTACATAAGCACCTTATAGTAGGCTTCCTGGATGATTATCTGTCCACCCATAATAAAAACCCGTTGGTATTGTCCTTCCATCAGAGACCACAACGACAATTGTTTGGGCCGGATATTGTGTAGTAGACCCCTTGGACCTCTTTTTTTGTTACCTGCAATCCGAGGGTCCTTCCGGTGTTTGTGGAGTATAAGAACTGTGAAAATCTTCTTGTCAGATAAAATTTTCAAAATTGACTCATTTGCCTTGATCTATATGAGGATTTTTTTGCATCTCTCGAACCTCCTGGTATTCATGGCCTCTGTCAGTAGGTGGCGTGGAGTCCTTGTGAAAGAATCTCTATTTTTTTATCTCAATTTTTGATTTATAGTCCTAGTGATGGTTCTAGGATTAACTGATAATATCAGGGATGAATTTGTTGGTACAATGAGGTATCAACTCAATATAACATTATTTTTTTCTTGTAATATCAGTGATTTAATAAAAATTATTGAAACTACAAAAGAATAACCGATTTCTAAATTTTTTGGATTAATAATAATAAATGTATTTATGTGTCCTTGGCCTGACTGCGGTAGCAGTAAGTACCTTCCTTGAACGAATTGTTTTTGTCATTGTCCTTGGTTAAGACTTTATTTAAAGTACAGATTAAGGGGGAGCTTATTTTTTTAATTTGAAAAAGGTTAATCTTTTGGGGTTTTAAATTTTTCTTTTAAGGCTTAAGACATCGTATATAAATTTTGAACGGGTTTGAAAAATATCTAAAGGTAGCTCAACGGCTTTACAGTTTTGAAATTTTACGATTTTTCTCAAAAAAGAGTGTTTTGACCTGAATATCAAATAACCCCTTGGTGTTACAACAAATCTTGATAAGCAAGAAATTTAGTTTAATCAAATTGCAATCAAAAATATTTGTAATTTGTATTAACGGTTAGTGCTAATTGGTCAAAAAGAGGAAAGGCTGCTATAAATTATATTTTTGGCTATATGTCCATCTATGTGATCGTAAAAAAATGATATCCCTATTTACAATTTATATATCTCCCAAATTATTGGAAATTGTGAATTTATTACTTGAAGTAGATAGAACAGGTTATGTTAGGATAAATTTGACCTTTTTTTTACCTTTTTACCGACCTTTTTTCGAATAAAGATACTTAATAAGCTAAATCAAATTAATAAATAGTAATTGAGGTAATAATGAAGACCCATTGTAAAGATATTGAACTTTTTCTGGCCTTTTCTTTATACTAAAAGTCTTCAAAATTAAAGTAATAAAAGTAAACAAAGATTATTACTGAATTAATAATTATTACAATATGTAAATAATTTATTAATATAGATTTCTATTTTTTTGGGTGCTTTCATTAAGTTTATTAGTTTATTTATTATTATTATTTTTTAAGTATGCATCATATTTATTATGATTTGGGATTTTGGAATTAACATCTAAGTATAAATGGACTCAGAAAAAAACAAAGTTTACCAGTAATAATTTTTATGGAGAGTTATTCTATTTTCTTATTATAAATGGGCATGTGTCTTTGAGAGAAGATGGGTGATTTTGTATTTTTGTGATTTTGAGTTATAAATGGGCTCAATAAGATAATGTTCGATTTTTCCCTTAGGGTGATGCCTAACTAAGCCAAATTGCCAAGTAAATATCCTAGACCCCTAAATAAATTTCTTTCTTTATGATCGTCGGTGTCCCCTTCTTTCAATGTATTACCCAGTTTCTGAATGAGAGCTCTAAAACTGGGATAAGCTATGCAACAAAATATAAAGGATTTAAATATTCAAAAAAATCTTAATGAAATAATCAAAGAAATCTTATTGAAATATTTGGAAAAAAGATTTGATACAAAAAAATTAAAAATAGATAGGAAATCAGTGTATTAAGCACAACTAGATGTAAATATAGAGTTTTAAAGATTTTTTTAAGTTCCTATGTGTAATTATTGGGAATTATTCTCAGCTTAAGAAGAACAAATCCATATTCAGTATAATTATTAAGGAAACGACAGTGAACACCAAAATTAGAGTAATTATTGTATGGTTATTAAATCATGATTATTTTCCAACGCAGAGAGACACCCCATTGGAGTGACGTTTCTTTTTCAATCTTTTGATGAGCATTATTTATATCCTTCACTTTGTGTTGCATTAACTTTATTTCTTTATCTTCCATATTGATAAATCTTATGATATATTTTATCTATATTTTTATTTCGACTCGAAGAATTGACGAATGCAAAGATAGAAGTTGCCACCATTTAGCTGTCTGTACAATCCAATCCTTCTTTCCTCCGGATCAGAGTTTATCTTACTGAGTAATATTTAATCTAGATCACTAACATCAAATAAAAAATGACAAAGATTAATCAGTCCTTTAACGTTGTGAACCAATGTTGTTCCAGTCATCTTTTTGAGCTTTGCTTTATTTCATAATGATTCCAGTCAGTGATTTGTGTATAAAACACGTTCGTAATTTTAGTTCCGCTCTATAACCAAGCTTAATTTTTCAATAATTCTCTTGAGTTTATTATAACAGATGAACAAATTTGTCTTATTCTTATGATGAAGGAATCCAGATGGAATTATAGAAAATAAAATTTTTCCAGGAAGTCATCATAATCTTTAAGTTAATTGAAGTCTTCAAATTTCACAATCTTGTCATGCACCAAATTTGATTTCCCAATATGACATGATTCTGCTGAGGAATAGGTGGTAGATCTTGGTTTAGGAATACTTAATTGATAGTTTTGGGGATAAGTTTGAAAGATTGAAGGGATAGATTCTTTTTTTTTCTTTTTTTTTAAAACCCCAAAAATATGGAACGGCAGATCTTTTTATAGATCTCTTACTATTGAAATCGTCCGGTCTAAAATGAAAAGAGCAAACCCTTGAATTTGGAGTTGTTGTTTAGCTTTTTTCGTGCAACAGCCAAGATCCAGACATCTCTCCAGTTACCTTATTCTCGGGAAAACGATTTTATACAGGTTTGCATTCATCGTTTCCAAGTAGAATAAATTCTTCAGTAGGAGTTAGCCAACTTTTGCAGCCAACAACAGAACAATGATTTAACATTGCATCCTATAAATAATAGAATCACAGAAGAACAACAAAATTACAGTCAGAAATATTATTGAATATATTATGAAAACTCCTTCCTTTATGCATAAAACACACTACATATGCGTACTAATAGCACGCCAATTTTTTACCTCTATTGGGATTGAAAGAAAAAAAGAATAATAAATATGTACCTTCCTCTTGGCTATATACTGCCTTCTATTAGAAATAAACAAAGAGTACACTATACTTAAGTTTACAAATCCTTTCCAATTTTTAGCGTGTCAGCTTATGTTGTAGTTGGACACCTAAACAGTGTTTTTTATTTTTTTAACTATTATCCCTTATCAGGGTTATTTAATATTGAGGAATGAACATCTAAGTAGAAATTAAATCTACGAGTGTTTGGACTCAGAAAAAAACTGAGTTTAGCGGTGATGACATTTTGTCAGAGTTATCTTTTATATTTATAAAAATATTAAAATGAAGTTTGTTTGTTCATGACACCTAATAATTTCGAACTATACAAGGTACTACATCAATTAATAAAATATAATAGTAAAAAGAGGGATAATAATATGCTTAAAACGGACTTTATTTATGAACACAACTCGGTATTGTATAAGAAATAAAGTAAATATATATTTACAACATGTAAAGATCATATAAAAACTTATATATGTATACCTAGTATAATGTATGTATTAAATATACTATGATTAAGAACCATGAAGACAACGGGTAAATAAGGTGAATGTCGGGGTTTTTGTTTTTCTTTCAACGATCCTAAATTTCAAGAAGGTGTCTTTAAAAGTAACAATCATATTTATTTGAATCTTAAAGAAAAGGGAGTCCTTGGGATTTTTAAAGAAAAACATATTCATCATATTATTGTTGAAAGAGGATTTGAAATATAATTCAGATCCAAAGAAATCTATTTTTTCCAATTGTTTCTGCTTCCGTTCAAAAGTCAATTGAATCTCATTTCCCATAGGATCTTAAATATTATGTAATACAGTTATTTCATTCTCGGTATTATATATGTATAATTTACCCATTCCGGTGACATTGTATTCTGCATCAGTGGGAATATAACCTATATCTAATACTGCAGGGGCCCCATCTTCATATGCTTTGATTATATCTTCTGATAGTCCTATAAAAAAAGTTTGATGAATATAAAACAGTAATCAATATGATTATTAATCTCACCAAGTTCTCTCATGATCTTTGGAATATTCCTTCGCTCGTTTTTGTCTTCACACCAATTGCCCTTAAATTTAGGGACACTGAAAGTAATAATGATTTATAAATAGTTCAAATAAAGAGAATGGTTGAAATTTACGAAATTTGTCATTTTAATAAAAAAAATATATAATGCTTAGATAACATTGAATTAAATATGCACAAAGTTTATAAAAAAGATCATGAAAATATTGTAAAATACATTATTCCTTATATCTATATAGAAAAAAAGCAGAGTCTCGCGCGCGTATATTTTCTTAAAAAATCATTTATTTTAATTTACAAAATTATAAGAGCTTATAGATTTAGTTCTTTGCCCCAGAACCGACTTTCACTAAAACCGCCAACGAATGAGTCCCTTTTGTTATAAACTGAGAGACTATTAATGAAAACCTGTTTACTACTTTATTTACTTTGGGAATGTTCTGGAATTTATATAAAAGATTTTATTTATATCAAATCCAAATCATGGATAATCTCCTATGTTAAATAAGTAAATCAGGAATATATTCTTATTGAAATTATATACTCACAATTGTGTTGCAGAGCAAAAGTCAACAACGAGTAAAAGAATTTGTACAAAAGCGATGTAATGAATAAGTTTCATTGTTTTTCAACGTCTGAAGAAAATAATAGAATAATTCATATTTTATATCGTTGCGACAAGTATGAACATATGTTTATGAATGATAGAAAGAAAAAAACATGTTTAACCTGCGTATTAAAAAACATTTACTTTATGCAAAATATCCATATTTCAAAAAATAAGTCTATAACAAATCAATCCTAGGGTGCAAATGGACTATTAGGGGGAGACCCACAACAGTTTTCTAGAGCGTAATAAAGTATATAAGCACTAAAATTTTCTTAAAGTAATATAATTTCATGCAGATTATTAAGTCAAATCTACAAGTAAGTAGTTAATCTTTATCTTTGAGATATTCTAAATAATAACTATTTTGTAGGAATCCTACTAATTTTTTGGAAGTAACAACTTTTTTTACTTATTTTATTTAGTTTTTTATTGTTTTTGCTATACTTTTGTTATTTTAATTTGTGAGTATTTGGCTATCAATTGATGCATATTGATGAAGCTTCAAAATTTACTTATCGATGAAAAACAGATAGATATCATAATACAAATTACAAGGGGGACAGTTGCTATAAGTGTTACAACTGTACCAAAAATAATTGTTTTGCTTATTATTTTAATAATATAGGCTTTAACATTTAAAATACAAGGACTGATTGATTTTTCTTCTGTACTGTAAAATGTTCTATATGGCATGCCAAATAATATGTATGCCTTTACAAAATTTGGCCTAAATTCCGAAGTAATTCTTGATCTACAATGATAAAAGATTTAGGATGTTTAAACCAGGGCAATGGCTAAAAACATGAATTATATTATTAAAAGTTATCCCACAATCCTTGTAGAGACGATAAAATTGGATAAGTTTATTACATATTTGAAATTGCAACGTGAATTTTCGGCTATCATTGATCCCCACTCGAAAATGCACAAGATGGAGGAAGGCATAACATTTTTATAAAAGCTCCAGTGATTATTTTAACCTCGAGGTATTCCATATTCCTTCCTTTCCTTAATTTTGCATTTTCGTATACCATGGAGTGAGAGGCACGCATTTTTATAGCAATTTGCTTCAGAGAGAAAATAAGTCTCCTGGTATTAAAAATAAAATTTCTATGAGTGTCATGAATAGTTGGTGTATCATTTTTTACTTAGATCAAAACAAAATTTGGATGATCTTAACATTTATGACCTTTTTTTAGCCTAGAGCCTAGTTTTATTAAATAACCCAAAAAATTATGTCAAATAAAATGTATGACACTTAAAATTTAATAGAAGCTAATTTTACAAAATAAATGGTCATTTGAGGCCAAAAGTAGGGACGGAGTTAACAATAGAAATATATAAATTTTTAAATTAATAAGTAATAGTTGTTTCTTGCTTAAAAAATTATTTGGAAAAAAATCTGTCCATTTGCACTTAGGCATCATATCAAGGAATTAATTATTGGGACTGTCTTCCGAAGTACCATTATTCACAAGATTAAAAGAAAATTGACAATCGATCAACAAAATATAGAATTGTAGATAAAGTGGTAGCAAGCTTATTTATTAATATTAAATATTTTATTCTGCAATTAAAAATTTTGACTTTTGACATTAAGTAAGGTATGATTAAATGATTTGGCCACTCAATAGATAAAAACTACAGCTTAAGTCATATATACACAAATATTTCCTAGATCAACAAGAAAGACTCGGAAATTTAAAATTATTAAACATATCAGGGACAATAATTTGATAACAGAGTATTTATGAAAAAAATAATGTAGTTATAACCCAATTCAACCTATAAATACGTAACAATGAATTATATTTTAGAGAAATCATATTTTTGGGAAAAGAAGATTTCGTGTTGTCATATACCTCAAAATCAAAATTAAGGGTTTCAAATTTATGAATATATGTCATTAAGGGCTACATTTAGGGTATGAATTTTTAATGTTTATTAGAGTAAAAAAACAGTCAAATGATTTTTCTTTTGTTTAAAATTAACAATCATCTTTTAATTAAGCAAATTTTAAGTAACTGCTTTTTATTATTTTTCCCCATCTATAGGCACAATTTTTACCATTTTCATTAATTATGGAATGAAGTCTAGAAAAAAAAAATCCAACCTGACAATTGACTATAAATAATTCACTTACAAATAAAATACATAGGTCATTCACCTACATAGAACATCATATGTTTATTGGCATAGAAAACACATCATATGACACTTCGTCTTTTCTATTGATTTGACAATTTGTTTTTGTTCAATATGCTACAATATTGTTCAATACCAAATGTTTCACAATATATTTTATGATTTATAGAGCTTTGCAGAAAAAAACAACAGTATAGACTGCCTGTATACCTAAGCAGCCGAAACCGCCTGAATTGTGTTCTTCCTATTTTGTTTAAAGAAGGGATCATATAAAAATAATATACTAGCACTTTACACATAATCCTTCTTTTCAAACTCTATCAACCTTTTTGTAAATATAGTTGTAATACAGTCATCTTCTAGTTAGAGGATGACAAGATAATAAAGGATGGAAAAGACCTCTCAAGGAAAGGAGGAAGTGGGGAACACAACTTGAAACAGGATTCTGAGTTTCTGGGGGACATCAAGAAAAGATCAAAGAGGCCCCACAAAATCCAGGAATCGCCTCTCAAACAAGTTTGACGTGGACAAGGGTATAATCAGGAGGACTTGGGATTGTCATCTTACACAAGGTCCCCACACCTCCTATTGACGGTCACTGTGAATGAAAGGAGACTGCAGAGGTGCAAGAAGTTTGTGTGTGGATCAAGGCAAATTGGTTCACACTAAAAAAAATCCATTATTTAAAATATTAAAAGAAAATTGGCAATCGATCAATAAAACGAATTTTCAGATAAAGAGGTGGTTATTCCTATTGTACGTGGAAGTGAATTGAGGATCAAAATCGTTGTAATTGCCTATACCATTGCTAGATACGGAGCGGGATATGTGTTTATTTCTCTCATCTCATAGCTGCTTGTAGCTAATCTAATGAAACTTCCTTAAAGCTAAGCTGCTCTCCTCAAAACATTTTTCAAATTGATTGGATTACTATGATGTATGATGGAACTCAGTATAGAGAATGTACCATCCAGATGGGTAATTGAAAAAGCTGATTGGGAAATAGAAGAAACGATTCCAATTTATGAAAGAGAAATCATTCTTAGTTATTCAAAAAAGGTATGGGAAGCAATGATTCACCAGAAAAACACTTCAGTGCCCATAACTCACGACGGTTATCTAAAATTATGGCAGTTGAGGCAGCCAAATCTACAAACCATAGTTTCACATGATGTACTTTTGATTGACAAAGCTCAAGATATAAATCCTACAATGTTAGATATCATCAATCATCAAAGCACGGCCAAAGTAATTGTTGGCGACCCAAATCAACAGATTTATAGCTTTAGGGGAGCCGTTAATTTACTAAAATAATTTAAATCGTCTAAGAAATTTTCCTTTACTCCGAGCTTTCGTTTTGGACCTGAAATAGCTTTTGTAGCTAATTGTTGCTTAGAGCACCTCAAGAAAAATGATGAGAGAACACTTTTTGGTAGAAGGAATAGGGATATGTTGGTTGGATCTGATAAAGATGTGGTTGGTCCAGTTACAATTATTGGTCGCACTAATGGAGGAGTATTCTTGGAAATTGTTCGACGTATTTGCGAATCAGATGATGAGGTAAAGGATTGTATCATTGGTGGTGACAAACTTTTACTTGAATATAAAAATCTAAAATTTAATCGAATGACTAAATATAAAAGGTTTCGGTCCATTTCTAGTCTTGAAATTTTTGCTAATCAGTCCAACGACCATCAACTTAAAAGCCTTATATCTCTTGTCAATTGTTATGATGTACCAAATTTCCGTAGAGTTATAATTATAATTTTATACTCGTTACTCGCCTGAACAGTCGTTACTCACTTAAACACTTTTTGTTCGCTAAGAAACCCGTCACTCAAACTTTTTAAATAATTAATGAAACAATGGATAATATTATTATCCTTGATCGGAATCTTAGCTGCTTTCTACTTTAAAGTTGAATCGTCATTTAAATACTCATAACATTTTTTAAATTAAAATATTGTCCTTTCTTATATCCATGAACTATTAAATATAAATCCTTTCATGGCCTATGTACGTAAAGTTGAATATTTTTATGTATGACGTTTGTGACAAAATAATATATTGTTTAACTTACAATAACACCAAATACACGTAAATTGGCCACCTATTGATTACTCTACTTTTACTTCTTATTAGCAGTATTAGTATTAGGTGCCTTTTATTTTAGATACTTAAGCAAAATAACCAACTCCTTAATATTTTGTGATTCTTTTGGAATAATGCTCGGAGTTATTTCCTAACAAAAAATTTCAAATGTTTCATGATTCGGCTTCACTTATTTCTATGATTGTGCTACCGTTGATTGGTTGAATTCAATTTTGCTCTTGCTAAATTGAATTATGACTAGTGTTGAATAGGTTCTATGAGTACATATACCCCCATTTTCAGTCTTGTTCAACAGTCCTAATTTACGATTAGTACGTCCTTTAGTCTCACTCTTTTTATCATCTTTCAAATTTGTTTGCTTTTTTCCCAACATTCACAGGGTGTTTGCTAAAAAGGAAAATTAATTTTTTTTTTTAAATTAAAATTTTTTTTGGCCGAGCAATAACTTGTCCAATATACCTTTTTGACTTATTTTTGGAAACAAAACTATCTATAACAAGTTTTTCTTTATCAAATTTGGTATTGAACAATTTTCTTTTTTTAGAGCTAGAAGATCAATTTGTGAATCCTATTTCTTTTAACTTTGGCATTTAAAAGATATTTTAACTTCTTATTGTTAGCCAATAATTAGAAAATGTTATTATAAATTTTTATATTTTCTTATTTTTCCTATAATTACAATTTTTACTGAGTAAGCTTCCTAGAATTAGGTTACCGACTCATTAGATCTTAAACGTATTGGCATACAACACTATATTCTTGAAATAACACTCTCTATGCTGGGTTAGACTATTAACAACTTTTAGATACTTAAATTAATCTTTAGTCTCTTGTTATTCGTTTTGATTGGCCAAAAGAAATGGCTCAAACATTTTAACTCATTTCATTGTTAATCACAAGCATGATTGAAAAACTGACCCAAATATAAGTTCCTGTTATACTGTCAATACATAAAGTGAATTATCTCTTTTCCATTTTTTTAGAAGAATATTATTCCTACCTGTATTTCAATCTATTGTGTTATAGCATATAAGCTTACAACTGTCATCTATGTCCCATTTTTGAATGTTTTTATATACAAAATTAGCTAGAACCTCAAATTTTCCAACTGAAAGCTGTGTATCATTAAGTAATTTATAAACTTTTTCTATGATATCCATATGAGAAGTCAATCAACCTTCATTTTCCCTATAACACTAGGAATAGTTTGATCATCCTAATGAATTACAAGAGCAATGTTACTTTTGAAATCTGTCAATAACATATTATACTAAATTACGCTCGTAGAAACTCTATTCTATTGTAACAAAGTGTGTATCTTTTGAGATCAAATTGATAAATGCTCAAATTCATCACTCCATCTATATTCTAAAGTTAAACCTGTTTTTTTGATCTGATACTATGTAATTGTAAAATAATACATTATATTGTTTTTATTGAATAATGATCATAAAAAGATCCCCAAATTTTCACTTTTTTGTTTACCTTTGTAAACAATGTGTGTACTTGCAAATTGTTGTAATTATCAGTTGATTTTTTGGGCTGTGATTCATTAAAGAATAGGTAGATAGGCTGAAAGCAGCACTTCATATACTACACTTGACATTTGTTTTGGAAACGTTCATTCATAACTTTTTCATAAAAATCATTAAAAATATGTTCCCGCTCTACTCAGACAACTACAAGCAAAAAATCCGGGATGTTGTTATTAGGGTTATTTCTCAAGAAATATCCTAAGAGTCTAAAACTGAACCAGAAGAAGGTCAAAGACAACCACAGCAGTTCGGTATTGCACAATCGAATTCCGTTACAGGTGATTGAAACCTGGATTCATACTTTTGAAATATATGGTTTTCTTTCGTTTCACACAAAATTTTAGCACCATATTCAATTTGTATTCTTTCTAAAGATTGTCTCCAAATTTTTGGGAAAATTTACTATTACTCCGAGATTAATTTATTATTTAAAGTGTCCAATTTTTTTAGTGGATGCAACATTTATTCAGGTTGATCTTATAGAGTGTTTATAAACAAGATACGCTATCTTAGTTCGGTGTCAGGGAAAATGGTAGTAGATAAAATGTTAGGGGAAAAAAGAAAAAGTTTCTTCTTGGAAAAAATAGAAAACTTTCTTATAACTATCATCAATATATTAAAAAACGTATTACAAATATGATAGGGGTGCAAATGGAAAAAGTGCAAATTACTTAATTCTCCCGTTACTCATTGATGGAAGAACAAAAATAGGCCTAATATTAGGAAAGAGCAGTGATTTTCACTTTGTAATAATCCAGGATGGGTCAGGAAGAAACGATTGGCTGTGGTGCAAGAAACCAGTTAGAGGATTCCGGGAGGTAGTCAAAGGTCGAGTCGTCGTTAGAGACTGTGAGGAAAAATGTAAAGCTCCTGACAATTAGGACAGCCTCAAATTGTATTAGAACGATGGTCCTCGTCTCTTCATAAACCTTATTTTTTTATGTATTACATATATTTTTCCTGAGCCCACATATAGTCACCCTACGGATCGTTGAACTTAGGCCATGTCAAGATGCTATACATAAGCACCTTATAGTAGGATTCCTGGATGATTATCTGTCCACCCATAATAAAAACCCGGAAGTATTGTCCTTCCATCAGAGGCCACAACGACAAAGATCATTGTTTGGGCCGGATATTTGGTGTAGTAGACCCCTTGGACCTCTTTTTTTGTTACCTGCAATCCGAGGGTCCTTCCGGTGTTTGTGGAGTATGAGAACTGTGAAAATCTTCTTGTCAGATAAAATTTTCAAAATTGACTCATTTGCCTTGATCCATAGGAGGATTTTTTTTGCATCTCTCGAACCTCCTGGTATTCATGGCCTCTGTCAGTAGGTGGCGTGGAGTCCTTGTGAAAGAATCTCTACCTTTTTATCTCAATTTTTGATTTATAGCCCTAGTGATGGTCCTAGGATTAACTGATAATATCAGGGATGAATTTGTTGGTACAATGAGGTATCAACTCAATATAACATGATTTTTTTCTTGTAATATCAGTGTATTAATAAAAATTATTGAAACTGCAAAAGAATAACCAATTTCTAAATTTTTTTGGTCAACAATAATAAATGTATTTATGTGTCTGTCCTTGGCCTGACTGCGGTAGCAGCCCCTATTTTAAGTACCTTCCTTGAACGAATTGTTTTTGTCATTGTCCTTGGTTAAGACTTTATTTAAAGTACAGATTAAGGGGGAGCTTATTTTTTTAATTTGAAAAAGGTTAATCTTTTGGGGTTGTAAATTTTTCTTTTTAGGCTAAAGACATCGTATATAAATTTTGAACGGTTTAGAAAAATATTTAAAGGTAGCTCAACGGCTTTACAGTTTTGAAATTTTACGATTTTTCTCAAAAAGAGTGTTTTGACTTGAATATCAAATAACCCCTTTGTGTTACAACAAATCTTGATAAGCAAGAAATTTAGTTTAATCAAATTGCAATCAAAAATATTTGTAATTTGTATTAGTGGTTAGTGCTAATTGGTCAAAAAGAGGAAAGGCTGCTATAAATTATATTTTTGCTATATGTCCATCTATGTGATCGTAAAAAAATGATATCCATATTTACAATTTATATGTCCCAAATTATTAGAAATTGTGAATTTATTACTTGAAGTAGATAGAACAGGTTATGTTAGGATAAATTTGACCTTTTTTCTACCTTTTTACTGACCTTTTTTCGTGTAAAGATACTTTATAAGCTAAATCAATTTAATAAATAGTAATTGAGGTATTAATGAAGACTCATTGTAAAGATATTGAACTTTTTCTGGCCTTAATAATTTATTAATATAGATTTCTATTTTTTTGGGTGCTTTCATTAAGTTTATTAGTTTATTTATTATTATTATTTTTTAAGTATGCATCATATTTATTATGATTTGGGATTTTGGAATTAACATCTAAGTATAAATGGACTCAGAAAAAAACAAAGTTTACCAGTAATAATTTTTATGGAGAGTTATTCTATTTTCTTATTATAAATGGGCATGTGTCTTTGAGAGAAGATGGGTGATTTTGTATTTTTGTGATTTTGAGTTATAAATGGGCTCAATAAGATAATGTTCGATTTTTCCCTTAGGGTGATGCCTAACTAAGCCAAATTGCCAAGTAAATATCCTAGACCCCTAAATAAATTTCTTTCTTTATGATCGTCGGTGTCCCCTTCTTTCAATGTATTACCCAGTTTCTGAATGAGAGCTCTAAAACTGGGATAAGCTATGCAACAAAATATAAAGGATTTAAATATTCAAAAAATCTTAATGAAATAATCAAAGAAATCTTATTGAAATATTTGGAAAAAAGATTTGATACAAAAAAATTAAAAATAGATAGGAAATCAGTGTATTAAGCACAACTAGATGTAAATATAGAGTTTTAAAGATTTTTTTAAGTTCCTATGTGTAATTATTGGGAATTATTCTCAGCTTAAGAAGAACAAATCCATATTCAGTATAATTATTAAGGAAACGACAGTGAACACCAAAATTAGAGTAATTATTGTATGGTTATTAAATCATGATTATTTTCCAACGCAGAGAGACACCCCATTGGAGTGACGTTTCTTTTTCAATCTTTTGATGAGCATTATTTATATCCTTCACTTTGTGTTGCATTAACTTTATTTCTTTATCTTCCATATTGATAAATCTTATGATATATTTTATCTATATTTTTATTTCGACTCGAAGAATTGACGAATGCAAAGATAGAAGTTGCCACCATTTAGCTGTCTGTACAATCCAATCCTTCTTTCCTCCGGATCAGAGTTTATCTTACTGAGTAATATTTAATCTAGATCACTAACATCAAATAAAAAATGACAAAGATTAATCAGTCCTTTAACGTTGTGAACCAATGTTGTTCCAGTCATCTTTTTGAGCTTTGCTTTATTTCATAATGATTCCAGTCAGTGATTTGTGTATAAAACACGTTCGTAATTTTAGTTCCGCTCTATAACCAAGCTTAATTTTTCAATAATTCTCTTGAGTTTATTATAACAGATGAACAAATTTGTCTTATTCTTATGATGAAGGAATCCAGATGGAATTATAGAAAATAAAATTTTTCCAGGAAGTCATCATAATCTTTAAGTTAATTGAAGTCTTCAAATTTCACAATCTTGTCATGCACCAAATTTGATTTCCCAATATGACATGATTCTGCTGAGGAATAGGTGGTAGATCTTGGTTTAGGAATACTTAATTGATAGTTTTGGGGATAAGTTTGAAAGATTGAAGGGATAGATTCTTTTTTTTTTTTTTTTTTAAAACCCCAAAAATATGGAACGGCAGATCTTTTTATAGATCTCTTACTATTGAAATCGTCCGGTCTAAAATGAAAAGAGCAAACCCTTGAATTTGGAGTTGTTGTTTAGCTTTTTTCGTGCAACAGCCAAGATCCAGACATCTCTCCAGTTACCTTATTCTCGGGAAAACGATTTTATACAGGTTTGCATTCATCGTTTCCAAGTAGAATAAATTCTTCAGTAGGAGTTAGCCAACTTTTGCAGCCAACAACAGAACAATGATTTAACATTGCATCCTATAAATAATAGAATCACAGAAGAACAACAAAATTACAGTCAGAAATATTATTGAATATATTATGAAAACTCCTTCCTTTATGCATAAAACACACTACATATGCGTACTAATAGCACGCCAATTTTTTACCTCTATTGGGATTGAAAGAAAAAAAGAATAATAAATATGTACCTTCCTCTTGGCTATATACTGCCTTCTATTAGAAATAAACAAAGAGTACACTATACTTAAGTTTACAAATCCTTTCCAATTTTTAGCGTGTCAGCTTATGTTGTAGTTGGACACCTAAACAGTGTTTTTTATTTTTTTAACTATTATCCCTTATCAGGGTTATTTAATATTGAGGAATGAACATCTAAGTAGAAATTAAATCTACGAGTGTTTGGACTCAGAAAAAAACTGAGTTTAGCGGTGATGACATTTTGTCAGAGTTATCTTTTATATTTATAAAAATATTAAAATGAAGTTTGTTTGTTCATGACACCTAATAATTTCGAACTATACAAGGTACTACATCAATTAATAAAATATAATAGTAAAAAGAGGGATAATAATATGCTTAAAACGGACTTTATTTATGAACACAACTCGGTATTGTATAAGAAATAAAGTAAATATATATTTACAACATGTAAAGATCATATAAAAACTTATATATGTATACCTAGTATAATGTATGTATTAAATATACTATGATTAAGAACCATGAAGACAACGGGTAAATAAGGTGAATGTCGGGGTTTTTGTTTTTCTTTCAACGATCCTAAAATTCAAGAAGGTGTCTTTAAAAGTAACAATCATATTTATTTGAATCTTAAAGAAAAGGGAGTCCTTGGGATTTTTAAAGAAAAACATATTCATCATATTATTGTTGAAAGAGGATTTGAAATATAATTCAGATCCAAAGAAATCTATTTTTTCCAATTGTTTCTGCTTCCGTTCAAAAGTCAATTGAATCTCATTTCCCATAGGATCTTAAATATTATGTAATACAGTTATTTCATTCTCGGTATTATATATGTATAATTTACCCATTCCGGTGACATTGTATTCTGCATCAGTGGGAATATAACCTATATCTAATACTGCAGGGGCCCCATCTTCATATGCTTTGATTATATCTTCTGATAGTCCTATAAAAAAAGTTTGATGAATATAAAACAGTAATCAATATGATTATTAATCTCACCAAGTTCTCTCATGATCTTTGGAATATTCCTTCGCTCGTTTTTGTCTTCACACCAATTGCCCTTAAATTTAGGGACACTGAAAGTAATAATGATTTATAAATAGTTCAAATAAAGAGAATGGTTGAAATTTACGAAATTTGTCATTTTAATAAAAAAAATATATAATGCTTAGATAACATTGAATTAAATATGCACAAAGTTTATAAAAAAGATCATGAAAATATTGTAAAATACATTATTCCTTATATCTATATAGAAAAAAAGCAGAGTCTCGCGCGCGTATATTTTCTTAAAAAATCATTTATTTTAATTTACAAAATTATAAGAGCTTATAGATTTAGTTCTTTGCCCCAGAACCGACTTTCACTAAAACCGCCAACGAATGAGTCCCTTTTGTTATAAACTGAGAGACTATTAATGAAAACCTGTTTACTACTTTATTTACTTTGGGAATGTTCTGGAATTTATATAAAAGATTTTATTTATATCAAATCCAAATCATGGATAATCTCCTATGTTAAATAAGTAAATCAGGAATATATTCTTATTGAAATTATATACTCACAATTGTGTTGCAGAGCAAAAGTCAACAACGAGTAAAAGAATTTGTACAAAAGCGATGTAATGAATAAGTTTCATTGTTTTTCAACGTCTGAAGAAAATAATAGAATAATTCATATTTTATATCGTTGCGACAAGTATGAACATATGTTTATGAATGATAGAAAGAAAAAAACATGTTTAACCTGCGTATTAAAAAACATTTACTTTATGCAAAATATCCATATTTCAAAAAATAAGTCTATAACAAATCAATCCTAGGGTGCAAATGGACTATTAGGGGAGACCCACAACAGTTTTCTAGAGCGTAATAAAGTATATAAGCACTAAAATTTTCTTAAAGTAATATAATTTCATGCAGATTATTAAGTCAAATCTACAAGTAAGTAGTTAATCTTTATCTTTGAGATATTCTAAATAATAACTATTTTGTAGGAATCCTACTAATTTTTTGGAAGTAACAACTTTTTTACTTATTTTATTTAGTTTTTTATTGTTTTTGCTATACTTTTGTTATTTTAATTTGTGAGTATTTGGCTATCAATTGATGCATATTGATGAAGCTTCAAAATTTACTTATCGATGAAAAACAGATAGATATCATAATACAAATTACAAGGGGGACAGTTGCTATAAGTGTTACAACTGTACCAAAAATAATTGTTTTGCTTATTATTTTAATAATATAGGCTTTAACATTTAAAATACAAGGACTGATTGATTTTTCTTCTGTACTGTAAAATGTTATATATGGCATGCCAAATAATATGTATGCCTTTACAAAATTTGGCCTAAATTCCGAAGTAATTCTTGATCTACAATGATAAAAGATTTAGGATGTTTAAACCAGGGCAATGGCTAAAAACATGAATTATATTATTAAAAGTTATCCCACAATCCTTGTAGAGACGATAAAATTGGATAAGTTTATTACATATTTGAAATTGCAACGTGAATTTTCGGCTATCATTGATCCCCACTCGAAAATGCACAAGATGGAGGAAGGCATAACATTTTTATAAAAGCTCCAGTGATTATTTTAACCTCGAGGTATTCCATATTCCTTCCTTTCCTTAATTTTGCATTTTCGTATACCATGGAGTGAGAGGCACGCATTTTTATAGCAATTTGCTTCAGAGAGAAAATAAGTCTTCTGGTATTAAAAATAAAATTTCTATGAGTGTCATGAATAGTTGGTGTATCATTTTTTACTTAGATCAACAAAATTTGGATGATCTTAACATTTATGACCTTTTTTTTAGCCTAGAGCCTAGTTTTATTAAATAACCCAAAAAATTATGTCAAATAAAATGTATGACACTTAAAATTTAATAGAAGCTAATTTTACAAAATAAATGGTCATTTGAGGCCAAAAGTAGGGACGGAGTTAACAATAGAAATATATAAATTTTTAAATTAATAAGTAATAGTTGTTTCTTGCTTAAAAAATTATTTGGAAAAAATCTGTCCATTTGCACTTAGGCATCATATCAAGGAATTAATTATTGGGACTGTCTTCCGAAGTACCATTATTCACAAGATTAAAAAGAAAATTGACAATCGATCAACAAAATATAGAATTGTAGATAAAGTGGTAGCAAGCTTATTTATTAATATTAAATATTTTATTCTGCAATTAAAAATTTTGACTTTTGACATTAAGTAAGGTATGATTAAATGATTTGGCCACTCAATAGATAAAAACTACAGCTTAAGTCATATATACACAAATATTTCCTAGATCAACAAGAAAGACTCGGAAATTTAAAATTATTAAACATATCAGGGACAATAATTTGATAACAGAGTATCTATGAAAAAAATAATGTAGTTATAACCCAATTCAACCTATAAATACGTAACAATGAATTATATTTTAGAGAAATCATATTTTTGGGAAAAGAAGATTTCGTGTTGTCATATACCTCAAAATCAAAATTAAGGGTTTCAAATTTATGAATATATGTCATTAAGGGCTACATTTAGGGTATGAATTTTTAATGTTTATTAGAGTAAAAAAACAGTCAAATGATTTTTCTTTTGTTTAAAATTAACAATCATCTTTTAATTAAGCAAATTTTAAGTAACTGCTTTTTATTATTTTTCCCCATCTATAGGCACAATTTTTACCATTTTCATTAATTATGGAATGAAGTCTAGAAAAAAAAATCCAACCTGACAATTGACTATAAATAATTCACTTACAAATAAAATACATAGGTCATTCACCTACATAGAACATCATATGTTTATTGGCATAGAAAACACATCATATGACACTTCGTCTTTTCTATTGATTTGACAATTTGTTTTTGTTCAATATGCTACAATATTGTTCAATACCAAATGTTTCACAATATATTTTATGATTTATAGAGCTTTGCAGAAAAAAACAACAGTATAGACTGCCTGTATACCTAAGCAGCCGAAACCGCCTGAATTGTGTTCTTCCTATTTTGTTTAAAGAAGGGATCATATAAAAATAATATACTAGCACTTTACACAAAATCCTTCTTTTCAAACTCTATCAACCTTTTTGTAAATATAGTTGTAATACAGTCATCTTCTAGTTAGAGGATGACAAGATAATAAAGGATGGAAAAGACCTCTCAAGGAAAGGAGGAAGTGGGGAACACAACTTGAAACAGGATTCTGAGTTTCTGGGGGACATCAAGAAAAGATCAAAGAGGCCCCACAAAATCCAGGAATCGCCTCTCAAACAAGTTTGACGTGGACAAGGGTATAATCAGGAGGACTTGGGATTGTCATCTTACACAAGGTCCCCACACCTCCTATTGACGGTCACTGTGAATGAAAGGAGACTGCAGAGGTGCAAGAAGTTTGTGTGTGGATCAAGGCAAATTGGTTCACACTAAAAAAAAAAATCCATTATTTAAAATATTAAAAGAAAATTGGCAATCGATCAATAAAACGAATTTTCAGATAAAGAGGTGGTTATTCCTATTGTACGTGGAAGTGAATTGAGGATCAAAATCGTTGTAATTGCCTATACCATTGCTAGATACGGAGCGGGATATGTGTTTATTTCTCTCATCTCATAGCTGCTTGTAGCTAATCTAATGAAACTTCCTTAAAGCTAAGCTGCTCTCCTCAAAACATTTTTCAAATTGATTGGATTACTATGATGTATGATGGAACTCAGTATAGAGAATGTACCATCCAGATGGGTAATTGAAAAAGCTGATTGGGAAATAGAAGAAACGATTCCAATTTATGAAAGAGAAATCATTCTTAGTTATTCAAAAAAGGTATGGGAAGCAATGATTCACCAGAAAAACACTTCAGTGCCCATAACTCACGACGGTTATCTAAAATTATGGCAGTTGAGGCAGCCAAATCTACAAACCATAGTTTCACATGATGTACTTTTGATTGACAAAGCTCAAGATATAAATCCTACAATGTTAGATATCATCAATCATCAAAGCACGGCCAAAGTAATTGTTGGCGACCCAAATCAACAGATTTATAGCTTTAGGGGAGCCGTTAATTTACTAAAATAATTTAAATCGTCTAAGAAATTTTCCTTTACTCCGAGCTTTCGTTTTGGACCTGAAATAGCTTTTGTAGCTAATTGTTGCTTAGAGCACCTCAAGAAAAATGATGAGAGAACACTTTTGGTAGAAGGAATAGGGATATGTTGGTTGGATCTGATAAAGATGTGGTTGGTCCAGTTACAATTATTGGTCGCACTAATGGAGGAGTATTCTTGGAAATTGTTCGACGTATTTGCGAATCAGATGATGAGGTAAAGGATTGTATCATTGGTGGTGACAAACTTTTACTTGAATATAAAAATCTAAAATTTAATCGAATGACTAAATATAAAAGGTTTCGGTCCATTTCTAGTCTTGAAATTTTTGCTAATCAGTCCAACGACCATCAACTTAAAAGCCTTATATCTCTTGTCAATTGTTATGATGTACCAAATTTCCGTAGAGTTATAATTATAATTTTATACTCGTTACTCGCTTGAACAGTCGTTACTCACTTAAACACTTTTTGTTCGCTAAGAAACCCGTCACTCAAACTTTTTTAAATAATTAATGAAACAATGGATAATATTATTATCCTTGATCGGAATCTTAGCTGCTTTCTACTTTAAAGTTGAATCGTCATTTAAATACTCATAACATTTTTTAAATTAAAATATTGTCCTTTCTTATATCCATGAACTATTAAATATAAATCCTTTCATGGCCTATGTACGTAAAGTTGAATATTTTTATGTATGACGTTTGTGACAAAATAATATATTTTTTAACTTACAATAACACCAAATACACGTAAATTGGCCACCTATTGATTACTCTACTTTTACTTCTTATTAGCAGTATTAGTATTAGGTGCCTTTTATTTTAGATACTTAAGCAAAATAACCAACTCCTTAATATTTTGTGAATCTTTTGGAATAATGCTCGGAGTTACTTCCTAACAAAAAATTTCAAATGTTTCATGATTCGGCTTCACTTATTTCTATGATTGTGCTACCGTTGATTGGTTGAATTCAATTTTGCTCTTGCTAAATTGAATTATGACTAGTGTTGAATAGGTTCTATGAGTACATATACCCCCATTTTCAGTCTTGTTCAAATTTGTTTGCTTTTTTCCCAACATACACAGGGTGTTTGCAGGGTTTTTCTTTATTAATTTTTTTTTGGCCGAGCAATAACTTGTCCAATATACCTTTTTGACTTATTTTTGGAAACAAAACTATCTATAACAAGTTTTTCTTTATCGAATTGGGTATTGAACAGATTCCTTTTTTTAGAGCTAGAAGATCAATTTGTGAATCCTATTTCTTTTAACTTTTGCATTTAAAAGATATTTTAACTTCTTATTACTATCCAATAATTAGAAAATGTTATTATAAATTTTTATATTTTCTTATTTTTCCTATAATTACAATTTTTACTGAGTAAGCTTCCTAGAATTAGGTTACCGACTCATTAGATCTTAAACGTATTGGCATACAACACTATATTCTTGAAATAACACTCTCTATGCTGGGTTAGACTATTAACAACTTTTAGATACTTAAATTCATCTTTAGTCTCTTGTTATTCGTTTTGATTGGCCAAAAGAAATGGCTCACACATTTTAACTCATTTCATTGTTAATCACAAGCATGATTGAAAAACTGACCCAAATATAAGTTCCTGTTATACTGTCAATACATAAAGTGAATTATCTCTTTTCCATTTTTTTAGAAGAATATTATTCCTACCTGTATTTCAATCTATTGTGTTATAGCATATAAGCTTACAACTGTCATCTATGTCCCATTTTTGAATGTTTTTATATACAAAATTAGCTAGAACCTCAAATTTTCCAACTGAAAGCTGTGTATCATTAAGTAATTTATAAACTTTTTCTATGATATCCATATGAGAAGTCAATCAACCTTCATTTTCCCTATAACACTAGGAATAGTTTGATCATCCTAATGAATTACAAGAGCAATGTTACTTTTGAAATCTGTCAATAAAATATTATACTAAATTACGCTCGTAGAAACTCTATTCTATTGTAACAAAGTGTGTATCTTTTGAGATCAAATTGATAAATGCTCAAATTCATCACTCCATCTATATTTGCTAAAGTTAAACCTGTTTTTTCGATCTGATACTATGTAATTGTAAAATAATACATTATATTGTTTTTATTGAATAATGATCATAAAAAGATCCCCAAATTTTCACTTTTTTGTTTACCTTTGTAAACAATGTGTGTACTTGCAAATTATTGTAATTATCAGTTGATTTTTTGGGCTGTGATTCATTAAAGAATAGGTAGATAGGCTGAAAGCAGCACTTCATATACTACACTTGACATTTGTTTTGGAAACGTTCATTCATAATTTTTTCGTAAAAATCATTAAAAAATATGTTCCCGCTCTACTACGACAACTACAAGCAAAAAATCCGGGATGTTGTTATTAGGGTTATTTCTCAAGAAATATCCTAACAGTCTATAACTGAACCAGAAGAAGGTCAAAGACAACCACAGCAGTTCGGTATTGCACAATCGAATTCCGTTACAGGTGATTGAAACCTGGATTCATACTTTTGAAATATATGGTTTTCTTTCGTTTCACACAAAATTTTAGCACCATATTCAATTTGTATTGTTTCTAAAGATTGTCTCCAAATTTTTGGGAAAATTTACTATTACTCCGAGATTAATTTATTATTTAAAGTGTCCAATTTTTTTAGTGGATGCAACATTTATTCAGGTTTATCTTATAGAGTGTTTATAAACAAGATACGCTATCTTAGTTCGGTGTCAGGGAAATGCCGAGTACTTTTGTTGAGCAGGAGTCAACCATTTGGACCAAAAAACCAAAGGTGTCCTTTTGCTTCCTGGCTATTGCTCTAAGGGAGCTCCCATCCCAATCAACGACGCATCTGTTGTCAGGGCCCAAGGGATGCTGTCCTCTCAAAAGCCCAAGAGAGTCCGTTAAAAAAGAATCTTTTTAATTTTTTGAATGGCTACCTGCTACTTTTCTTCCCATTCGAACTTGGCATGCTTTCACAATAGGGGATGCATGGCTCCCGAGTAGTTAGAGAGGCACGGTATGAAACTTACATAATATTGAAACATCTCCCAAAAGGCCTAACTTCTTTACGAGACTTGGGAGGAGCTAAGACACGAATAACCTCGACTCTACTTGAAAGAGGTTTAATTCCCTCTGCTGAGACATGGTGGCCCAGGAAATCTAAAGAGTATACTCCCCAATTACATTTTTCTCCCAAGAGACGGAGACCTACTTCTTGGAGCTTCGACAGCACTCTAAAGAGCAATCCTCACTGTTTATCTCTAGAACGGACGCGATAAGGATATCGTTTAAATCAACAAAAACTCCCTTCACATTTCTGAATAAGGAATCCATGAACCTTTAAAAAGACTGTACTGCATTTTTGACCCCAAACGGCATGCAAGTATCCTCGAAGAGGCCCACTGGAGTATTAATTGCTTTCTTGCGAGCGTCTATATCCTCAACAGGAATCTGATGGTATGCCTTACATAAATCTAGCTTACTGAACACTTTGGATCCCCCAAGGCCTGGAGAAAAGTCCCTCATATTGGGAAGGGGATAGCGATCTAGCTCAGACGTGCGATTCCAGGGGTGAAAGTCCTCACAGAGGTAGAATCCTCCACTTGGCTTCTGTACAATGCGCACTGCCGATGAGAAGGAGGATGAGAACAATCGCATAACTCCAAGCTCCAGGAGTTCGCCCACTTCTTTTGTCCGAAATGCTAATCTGGGTCCAATGAGTCTCCGACCCCTAGCAAAACAGGTGGTGCTGAAGTAACAATCGAGTATTTCACTGAGTGCCGAACAGGTGTGTGAGAATTCCAGGAAGAGAAGAAACAAGGGGAACTCGTTCTCAAGTGGGATTTTCTTGTAGTGACGGTACACCGGTCTTTTGTATAGGGAGCTACTCGTGACGTCAATGCTTAAATCGTGACGTCGTAAAAAATCAACTGCCAAAATTTGGGGAGCCTGGTCTACTACATAAATAATCCAAGACTAGTTTTTCCCGTCAAGGACGATATCCAGGGACGACATCGCCGAAGGAACCACTGTTGGTCATACGAAGGCGACTAAGGACGGTGCTTAGTCTTTCTAAAATCTTTAAGTGCTAATTTTTTGGGTGAAACAGAGACATGAACTCCTGAATCGATAAGGAACTTAATTTTGCTTTTACTGTCGATCGCGTAAGTCAGATCCTGGTCTGGGTTTAATACATCGGCTCTGAACTGCTGGAGACTACTTAGTTTTTTTAGATAAGAGAAAACAAGAGAAATGGGGGGGGGGGGCAGTACCGTCTTACTGATGTACATCCTGAATATTTATTCTTCAAACGTTGATATATGTAGTTTTATTTAAAAAGCTATTCGATAGTTTTGGTGCTATATACTTTTGGTGAGATTCACTCACCAAAAGATGTGGTTACAATTTGGTATATTTGCATGTTATAATTTTACATCTTTAATATTTACAGGTTTTAATCACATACACACGTTCTTCCTTCCATATATTTAGTTATTCTATTATTTAGTCTTCTTTTAACCGTAAGCCAATAAATTGTATATCCTATTAATTCTCCGTCTATAACTAAGCTAGGATCAGGATCAACGGTGTGTCACTTTGTAAAATTATAGAACAGGTTAGGATTTCCTTGGTGTTACTTATTTAATTTAACGATGGCGGACAGCCAAATAGTTTTTGTTATGAACAACTGTTCATAATATTAAATTATTTACTTATTAAAGCTATTTAGTTATTATTAAATCAATGATTAATTTACAGATTTAAATAAGGATAAATCTTTTGAATTATATATGTAATAAAAATTAAATGCAAGGATTGTTGAAAAAAATGTCACATGACCAAAATTTGCAAAAACTAATATTTAAGGAAACCGTGACACCCACAGAGCAAAATAACAGTTCATAATCCGGATAGTCATGTTAATATTAAGTTTTACATTTTACCTGATTAAAGAACCACTGATATCATATGACTTAGAAAAAAATATTGCCTTCCTTTAAAAAGATTGTATATTCATGCAGTTTATAATGCATCTAAGGAGCCAATGAAAGCCGTTGGTGTTACAGAAAAAAACTCTTTCATACTTTAAAAATCATTCACACATCAAAACAACTTTGATGGACGATATACGATGTGAAATATTACTTGATTGGGAGACCTATATATAATTAGATATTCTTGACAAAAAAAAAAAATCAACTACTGCTCAACTATGTAAATCAAAGGTATTATCCCAGTTTAAAGCAATGAAAGGTTATTTTCAGATACTTCTTGATGAATACAGTAAATCTCATACTGCATTTCTTACTCCAGAGGGAATATTCATATATTTTCAGGCCCCAATGGGTTAATACTCATCAAGTAATGAATATTTCTCTTAAACTAATCAAGATATCTATGGACTTGTTGGTATATTTAAAATCGTGGACGATATATTATTTGTTGCTACTAACTACTATGAACTATTACAACGAATATGTAACCTTCTTTAGCGTTGTCTTAAGTATAGCATTACATTATCCAAATACAAGATCGACATTGGATCAATAATGAAGTTTGCAGGATTCTTCATCTGCAGTGAAGAGTTAAACCAGATCCTGCTACAGTCGATTCAATTTCAAATTTTCCTACCACTTACAAAATTTCAAAACTACATAGATTCTTAGGATAAGCCAATCAACTAGCAATTTGGCATCATGGTATTGCTCATCCCAGTATGGAAATGAGACAATTACTAAAATTTGGAGTGTTTTTTAATTGGTTTGGGGAACATTAAAACTAATTAAAAAGAACCAAATAAATTCTTATTTCTGATGTATCACTTTGATACTAGAAAAGAAAAATAAGCTTACAAATGCCTCAAGCCTACATGGAATAAGAAACAAAATAAATGATGTATTAATTTAATGTGCTTCTAGATCGTTAAAAATTAAATTATTCAGAAAAACTCTGAGCCTACTAAATAACTTTTCAAAATATTCTGGACTGCAAATGAATGACGAAAAAACAAAAATTATCAGTGAATACAGTCACCTAATCGAAAGATTTGCCAACCTTCAACACAGCACTCAGCACTTGCTGGGATTCTGTATTGGAGATGATAGCATGGGAAAAAATAAACTAAATTAGCTCTAAGATTGGGCAGACTTGCACTTTTTTTCGTCTTATAAGCTCAATACCCGGGGCAGAGTTCAAGCTTGGAACAACTATATAGTCTGAAAGGTTATACATTTATTACAGGTAACTCCATATGAAAAACGTAGCAGCGTAGGCTTCCATGCTTGAAAGTCTTTTCTTGGGCTAAACAATAAAAATATATATGTATTGTCAAGGAGGATCCATAACTTTCAAAATTATGGCAGCCTTTCTACCATGCTTTTTGATGACTTGTGGAAATCCATTAATCTTACTGGATTGGGCAACTCTGCAGGGAGGATCAATTTTGCAAAAGTCATATTTCTAACTTATTTGAGAGAAGTTACTCGGATGAGCCCACTCTGAAATTAAAAAAGTCTTCCAAAGACTGTCAGAATACTCTGAAAGGATAGAAAGGTAGCAAAAACTAATATATCGATTTTAAATATACCATCCAATCCATGAATAGCTTGATCAGATCGAGAGTTTTAATCATTACTTGATGTGCATTAACCCATTGGGCCCTGCAAATATATGAATATTCCACTTTGTAGTAAGAAGTGCAGTATGATATTTACTGTATTCATCAAGAAGGATCTGAAAATAACCTTACAACATTCAAACTTGGCGAAAACCTATGACTCTGCAGGAATTGAAGATATAATGTCAGAAGCAGAGGGGAATGGGGCACAGGACGTTTCACGACTTTTTTCAGTTTCCTCTAGTATGTAACTAGTCATATTCTCTTTTTACCTTACATGGAAACAGAAAATGCTGGTGATAATATATTCTGTTACTTCTTCATATTTTACAATAACTTCCATCTTTACTTAACTGTCCAACTCCTTAGTTGCAATGTCCTCATAGTGTATAGAAATGTTACATGTAGTTAACAATTTAAAGGGTACGATTGACCCCCTTCATTGCTTTTAAATCATCTGCAAAAACATCCTTATGCAATATGATAGAAGTAGAGATAGATTATTGTTTGTATTTTTAAATTTAGCCCTTATTTCATGCGTGCGCAGACACATTGTGGAAAACCTTATTGCCAAATGCCACTTTGTCGAAACCCATTTTTCCGAAAGGACACTTTGCAGAAAATACACTTTGCCAAACCGACACAATGCCGGGCAGACACATTGCCGAATAGACACATTGCCGAATGACAGTTTATCAAGGGACAACTTTGGTAAATTTTATTATAATTATATTTGATGATTATTTATTTTCCAATACCATGTAAATATGATTCCCATTCATATTACTCCAAAGTTAAAAGATAATATCGTTAATTATTTCTCACAAATTGCAATAATTAAGGGTTCACTAATTAATCCACTCAATTATGAGAATGCTTCAAAAGTTGGTTTCAACCTGAATTACAATTGTTGTATCAAAAATAATGACAACAAACCAATAAATAAATAAATGCATTTGAAAAGAAAATATATTAAAAGAAGAGAGGAAGTTGAGTGTGGATTAAGATTAATCAATAACTGAATGAATGTGAATTGAGATTCTTAATTATATGGACATTGCCAATGAAATAATTTTGATGGAATGTGTTGGAGTTCCTATGTACCTGGACAAGTCCTGATGGACATTTCTCTGTCATGAGGTTCTCTGGTTCCCAGTAATTCTGAAGATATGTTTTTCATTGGAATAGAATCAAATTTACACAACACAAGAAACGCAAGTAATAAATTAACACCTAGTATGGTTAGCAAGATTTTTCTATCATTTCATATAAGTTGTTATCCGTGCCTAAGCTAAAGGAACAAATGAAAAGTTGGATCATCAGAAAATTTATCAACTTAAGGCATGCACAAATTTCCACTCCAGTTTTCAATGCTAAATCCAACATTTTTCCTCTTTTTAATAGTCTAACAGAACTGACTCGAATCACATATATCTTTATAAAGTATTCACATCTATTGTGGAATACGCCTTACGAAATAAAAACATTACTTTTTTCTTGGTTAATTATATTTACTGCTCCTTAGTTCAGGGCCTCTCAAACTGTTGCTGAACCCCTAAGAAGTGCGGAGAATCTTTAGCGGAAGGGGATAAGAAAATAATCAAAATTATTTACATTTAAGTGATTTGTTATTCTGATTCCCAAATCCAGGATTATTTCTTTACATTTCCAAACAACCACAACCTGTTAAATTATTCCAACAAATGATATATTTATATAATTTATTTCTATAACCTTTTTTTTTAATTTAATGAAAGCAAAAAAGTACTCTACAAAATATTATGTAATATGTGGTAGGTACTTCTATGTACACTTGAATATTTTTTGGATATTTGCATTATTTAACTCCTGTCTAAATCAGTTTTTTTCTTGATAATCTCTCTTCCTTCTTAAAAGTGTCTGTTACTTTCCATATGTTGGGATGAATACTACTGACAAAGCTTTTGAAAGCTTTTTTAAATCCTTTTTCACTATTATATGGTCAAATCGACATAGCTTGCGTCCTTTCGTACAAATTACAAATTTCAATAGGAAATCTTCTCTTGGTTGGTTTTCTACACAACGTTGCTCTCTTCCAATATAATTCGTTTCAAAGTAAGAAACAAAATCTTGCGGTATATCATCAACTATAAGCCTATTAATTACATCAATCACAGGGAGAGATTCCAAGGCTGTGAAGTACTTGACTATATTATTAAAATTTGAATCGGTTAGTCATCTCACTTTCAAGTCCACATCTATGATGTGCCCATAGAAATATTTGGCCACATGAAAAAGACAACCAGTGATTTTAGAAGTCGGTGAAATTTTCACTGAATGCATTTATTATTGCCTTTTCGAAGTGATCCCTTGATCTTTGTGGACTCAATATTGGGTATATACTCTTTAAGATGTTAAAAAACATTTGATAAATATCTTCAGATTTCCCCAGCAATAAAACGAACAAACGTGGTATAGTAGTCTCATATGTGCAAATATGCAGGATGAACAATTGATAAATTATTTATGGACTACATTTTAATGTCCCATAACATCCGTGTTTTTCATTCTTGCAGGGTCTTATAGGCTGCTTTTGGGTTCAAAATACAATAATTCTATTGACATACATTCTAATGCAGTACACACGTACTGCAATTGACCAAATGAGATATTTACATGAAGTGTCAGATATTTTTTAAAAAAACGTTTCTATAATAATTAAATATGTATATATGTACATTTATTCCATTAATTAGTTAGTTGAAAGAAATTAACACTCTCAAAGAACAATTATTAGAAATGAAGTTACATATTCAAATGTCATTGTATCACACAAAAAAATACACACCAAAATTTATTGAAAGAGCTTATCTCTTATAAGTCAATAGTTATGGTTCTCATAACTTGCTTGAGATCCAATAGAGGTATACATTCATTGTCTTAGCTACACAACTCCAAGGATTCGAGTCCCTTGAGTAACTGTATAATGCAGTCTGTTTCGTACTCTTTGCTTAAGAAAGAAGGTTTACGAACCAACAAAGAACCGTCGTTCTTAACTTTCTATTCAGATTCCAGATTGCTCCAACTGTACTGAGCTGTATAGCTTTCCACGATTAGGTATCTCATTTCTTCGTGCTCTCCTACAACTCGATCTTTGAGTCACTCCCCCAATCCTCTTATTGGTTTGCTTCTCCACAACTAACTTCGTCTTCTTCCAAAACTTCCTGGATCCTAACGAAGTAAACATCTGAAATCTCAACACTTCCTTGATTATATGTCAATTGTTTATGGTTGTTCGTCCATCCATGAGTCGTTACAAGAACAAATAATTCATCATGTCAAATTACAATAGATAACTGATATTTTACGGTCATTACTTCTTCCTTTCAATCGAATCTATAGAGATATTAAGTCTATATGAACGAATCACTGTCGTGTTTGTTTATTATTTAATTTATTTTTAAGTACTACAACGATAAAAAATTTGAACGTCATTCTACTTATTGTATTCAAATATAATATCAATAATGAATATTAACTTTCTGAGCATCCTCATAGTTAAATTTATCAATGAATACTTAATTGTTGCAATTAATCAGAAATAATTAAACATATTACCCATTAATTTTGGAGAAACATGAATGGGAATCATAATTATTTAGTATTCAGTTAAAGGTCTGTTCGACAAAGTGTCTGTCGGCAAAGTGGCTATCAACAATAAGGTTTTGTGTAATGTATATTTGCAGTATCTTCAACACTTCTGAGTCTTTGATATGTTTGTGACATCGATTCTCCCCTGTGGTGTTTTAGACTATTATATTTAACTTGTCTCCGATATACTAGATATATTTATTAAATTTTAAATCCAAAATTAGCTTAAGAGACGGGACATGTTTTATATTAGGATATTTAAAATTGGTGTTGACTAGAAAATTTACTGTTTTATTGCTATTCCTAGATTAAAATCTATACTTTCGAAAAAATAGGCATGCCGTACTGAGATTTCAATAGGTTTAATTTTTCTTGTCTTGTAATATTTTAATACTTCTTTCTATTTCTACTTTGAAAGTTGATAAGTCGATTCAAAAAAAGTCTAAGGTTATCTTTTAAGGAATTGAGTACACCCTTCCTCTGCAAAAGAAGGCCTAGTATATTTTCAAAGCGAGTTCTCTTTAGCTGTGCTTAAGAGTGTGTGTTCAGTGACATTGAAACATACATGTTTGATTTTTTTTGGGGGTAAATATTAAGCTCGTAACTATTTTTTTTTGGCCTACACAATGAAATACAACAAAGGCACAAAACAGTTAACTTTTAAATATTTCTTTGTATATTGATAAGAATACATTTTCTCTATTAATAAAACAAAAACTATATCGTTAACTTGGAAAATTCGGGATGCAGTACGTCACAAATAAAAATATTATCCTGAAATATCTCCATTTTTTGACAATTATTCAATATTGATCATATTCAGATTTTCAAATATATTAAGATATATGCCCAAAGTGTAATGAATTTTTGATAGAATTTGGTTTAGATGTTTTTATCTTCAATCTAGAGATAAAAATATCTATATTAATAAAGTAAAGATTGTTCGGATAATTGTCTGTTTATTCACTTTTGAATGTACACTATGTCATTATATAATCCAAGGAATATCGTCAAATGTGTGTTTTAGTTCAGTGTGTCCAATTAAAAAAAATAGGGAAGGAAGAGAAAGATAGATCACTCGTAAATGTTCCCAATTATATAATTAAAGTAAAATAAAGAAACAAATTTTGTATTTTTGCAGATCTTCAAGAAAAAATACAAAATACTAAATTATGTGTCATCCGTGGATTGGAAACTGAATGAAGTTTAATATAAATGTTTTTTTATTTAATAGAAAGAAAACTAACCATAAAATAAAGCTTCTACATATGCCACTCTGTTTTTTGATGCCTCAATTTTGAATGTTTACTTCATACATAAGTGTGCAAAGTTCCTCTATTTATTGTGTACCATTTTTGGTTTGTGACCGATGATAGCACCCTTTCAATTTGTGTGCTGTACCAAATTTCCTTTATTAAATTATCATATGTCATTCCATTCCAAATCAATCAATTAAAATCTTTGATTTTTTTGTTAAAAATTTGCCACATATTTTAATATTAGTTAAAAAAAAATGAAAATCCAAAATTTCGAATTTGTCGTTCTCCTGTTTTGAATTTAGATGCTTTTAACGTATTGTCTTCAACGTTACCTTCCTTTTTTATAAATTGTTGTATTCTTAATGTTTTGTTTACTTTAAAAAGTACGAGTAACAAGAATACGTTGTCAAAATATACTACGCCATCTTTTGCTGAATAAGAACGCACTCTATTGATTAGGATATAACTCTAGACTTCTTTGATTCAAGTAATCCACTTTCAAAATAATCATAAAAAGAAGAAAAAAATAAGTAAAATTTGGTACTTAAATAAATGCTCAATTTTTTGTTTGTTAGGTTACGCCGTGCGTTATACCAAAAGAGTACCAAAATATCTTTGTGGTATTGAATACTTTTTCACATCGGTGTTTAATTTCAATTTTTTCGAAGTACTTAAAATGGAAGGCTGGATTACCAAGTCTGCAAATAAAATTTAAATTTTAAGATATTGGTCGTTGTAGAAAATCTCTAACACATAATATTATAATAATTATTAATAGATTCATTATGTTTAACTATGGATAGATATAATAAATATTATTAAGTAATAATTATATTTATACTAATTTAATTAATACGTTTCGATCTAACTGATACAACAAGTATAATACCCATTGCCTAATTTATTTAAAAATTTTCTTTGCGATTTATTAATAACTTTTTGTCTACAAAAACTCATGTATAAAAACCATCATAAAAAGTTTGTAAAAATAATAATAATATTATTTGCTGAATTCTAAAAGAATAGTATCAGCATATTTTAAAAATACAAACTAAGAATTTTTCGACAATAAAATTATTATTCAATTAATCCAAACTAAAGTGACGTTTTAATATTTGCTCGGATTAGTAGCTATATTTTTCAATTTCTGAACATAAAGCAAAAAAAATTGCGAAAAATAGGTTTCATGAAAGCTAATTGTAAAAAGTTGCATTAAAAAGCATAGCCCAGTGCTTCTTATAAAATCTTTTACGCTAGGGATCCTTGTGATTCCAACTAAAGACATCAAATCCATTACAAATCTAACCAGACCAACTTGATTGTCGCCTGTGCCATAAAATATTCCCTGGTTCATCAAATGCATTGAAATGAGGAGTCGATATGAAGTTTTATTTTATAAAACATATGTGTACGCGTGAGTCTCTACATAGAAGACAACTAATTCGTGAGATCTCAACATGTAAATATTACAATAATAAAATGGGGAGATCCCAGGAATATATTCTAAAAAATTTCTAATTATTCTTAAACAGTAATTTTATAACTATGCATTGTTTAAGATTGACACAACAACGACATCAACTGTTTTTTTTGTTTTGTTTTTTACATAAAACATTATAAAGAATGTAGTTCGCCTGTTATAACGTCAAAAGGATTAGCTGAATTTATTGGTTTAATACAGAATAAATTATTGTAATCGTGCGAGGTTTTCCAAAACGATCTTTCATATTTTTCATCGGGTTTTCCTACTTCTCAACTATTATTGTGCTACGTGAGGTGTAGTCTATCAACACAACTTGATTGCATGCTTTTCTTATGCAGAAGTCAGCAAACTATAGCCTTAGGACCAGATGAGGCCTGCAACATCAGTTTATCTGGCCCACCGACTGTACTTGAATTTAAATGTTCAAATTTATAGCATTTTAGACAAAGCAGACAGTAATGATCAAGAGTATATTGACACTGTGATACAGCAGTTACTAAAAAAATTATAATTAATAAATGTAAATAGATAATTTTACTATATCTTAACATGAAAAAATATCTAAATAATAATGCAGTATTTATACATTTGAGAATATTCTTAAACGGTGAATATCGTACCCGAACTGTTATGAAATGCTTCCCAACTCTTGAAGAAGCTCTTTAGGGGTACATTGAAATATTTGCTTGTGACAAAATGAGTAAGGCTCCAATAACCATTATCTGATCCTACTGGAGTTTTGATATATGTGACCATAAGATTTGGAAAAGGGAAAAGTGTCTCAGCCAATCAAATCTTTTCCAACAATTTGTCGTGAGCATTTTTGTAAAAAGTAAGATATTGATAGCGTTGAAATATTTTCTCCGAGTGATACAGTAAGGGTCACATATTTTCTGAAGGATAACGTAGTGACAACGTAATAAAATAATAATAATAATAAACTATTCCAGGACCTCCGACTTCAAGCCTACCTATTCTAAAAGTTGAAGATAAATTTTAGCATTTTCAAATACCTAGCAGAAGTTGATGAGAGGTATTTTAATCATCGAAACGCGTACTTACACGATGTATCACTGGTTAGGTGATGTATCTTCAGTTTAAATGCAGTATACCGTGCTGCATTGGATATCCTAATTGCTTTAATGTGTAATGTAATTTTTTTTTATATAAACAGGACGGCAGTGCCATATATAGTTGAGACTAAAACTTAATATAATTTTTTACATGGAAAGCAAGCAGTAAACTAAATTTTTAATCTATCCTTCGCACACGCTATAAAAATTTATTGTTGGATAACCCAATAAAGTATTTTAAAACTCTTCTAAGTGCCGCAGGTAAAAAATTCTAAAATAACTAACTAATGGTCAGAAAAAGTTGTGAATTCATCAAATATACATATTGAAAAAGAGTATAAACCCAAAGAAACTAAAGCATGATCAATTCTTGACGATTTTTGAACAACATTCCAAAAAGAATAAAGGTCTATATATTCAACTATCTACTTGGGAAACATACTATTATTTTGCTATTATTGATCAAGATATTAAAAATTTAATGTAATAATAATTTATCCAAAATTAGTCCTTATTAATTTTTGTTTACATGTCTTCTGAAATATTGTCCTAAATAATTTAGTAAATATAATCACAATTGCTGGGCTGCTCTCTCCTTAAACAATTTTAATTTGTTGGTATTACCATCTAATTTTGGTTTTTTTAGCATGCTCACAGATAATTTTATATACAACTATACTTATAACAGGGGAAGTGAATATCGACAAAAAACCTTGAATAAACTATTGAAAAAACCTTGTGATGGTAATCAAACAAAAAGATTCTTATAGTAACATAACAGAGCAGAAAGGCTTAATGTATCAAGAGTTGTGTAATCTGTAATCTTGTAAAAGTTAACTAAAGTATTATAGTGAGTAGGATTGTAGTTATATTCTGGGAAAGCGTCAAGTTGTATAATGAATTCGCATGGTAAAAATAATTTTTTTTAAATCTCATTGTCTCATTTGAGACTATATAGTTATTCCAATTTTGAACTCTGTCCCGTGTATTAAGTATTAAGCTTAAAAGATGAAAAAAAGTACAAGTCCCCCCCCCCAAATCTTAGAACTAATTTATTGTAGGTTTTTTCCCATGCTATCATCTCTAATCAAGGATACTAGCAATTTTGTGCACAGTGTAGTGTAGAAGGTTGGTAAAATCTTTTGATTAGGTCACTGTATTCACTGATCATTTCTGTTTTTTCGACATTTATTTGCAGTCCAGAACATTTTGAAAAGTTATTTAGCACGCTCGAGATTTTTCTTGGAATTTGTAAATTTTGGTATATTTTATTTCTTGAGTGAATTGGGAGTTGTTTTTTTTTTGTAAATAATATCTAATTATATAAAGGTATCCGGATCAATTAATATTACACTTCGTATATCGTTCATCACAGTTGTTTTGATGTGTGAATGATTTTTAAAGTATGAAAGAGTTTTTTTTTCTGGAACACCAACGGATTTCATTGGCTGTTTAGATGCATTATAAACTGCAGGAATATATAAGCTATTTAAAGGCAAGCAATATTTTTTTCTAAGTCATATGATATCAGTGGTGCAGTGGTTCTTTAATCAGGTAAAATGTAAAACTTAATATTAACATGACTATCCGGATTATGAATTGTGATTTTGCTCTGGGTGCGCCGTGGTTCCTTTTGATATTAATTTTGGTAATGTGAAATTTTTTCAACATTCCTTTCACCTCATTTCCTTTTCAATATTTTTTTCCTTGGATTTGTGATACTCGTGGTCTAAAACATATAATCATATTATTTGTTGGTTTCTGCATTAGTGTTGTTATTTTAGTTTAATCAAAATTCTTGTTATATAGAAAAGATTTCTGGCTGTACATTGAAGTTTTGTTTGCTTTAACAGATTTACATCTCTGAATAATTTCCAAAATACTATCAAGAAGCATTTTTTCGCCTTCAATATTTCATTTATCAGTTTTAAAAGAAGGCCACATATTTTTTTAGTAAGTCATATGATATCAGGCGTGTGCAGACACATTGCCGAACCCCTTATTTCCAAATACAACCTTAGCCGAAAGGACACATTGCCGAATAGCAGTTTACCGAAAGACCACTTTACCGATTTTTATTATAAATATATTTGATGATGATTTATTCTCCAGTACTATGTAAATATAATTCCCATTCATGTTACTACAAAGTTAAAAGATAATATGGTTAATAATTTTTTGTCATAAATTGCAATAATTAAGGGTTCATTAATTGATCTACTTAATTATGAGGATGCTTCAAAAGATGGTTCAAACCTTAATTACTACTGTTTTATCAAAAATCCCGACAACGGCCCAATAAATAAATAAATGCATTTGAAAAGAAAATATTTTAAATGAAGAAAAGAAGTTGAGTGTGGATTAAGATTAATCAATAACTGAATGAGTGTCGATTAAGATTATATGAACAATGCGAATGAAAAATAGTTTTGATGGAATGTGATGGAGTTCTTATGTAACTCGACAAGTCCTGATGGGCACTCCTCTTTCACAAAGTTGTCTAGGTATCAGTAATTATGAAAATATGTTTTTCATTGGAGTAGAATCAAACTTATACAACACAACGATCACAAGTAATAATGAAATATTACCATGTATGTTTACCAAGATTTTTCTATCTTTTCATGCAAGTTGTTTTCCATGCCTCAGCTTCAGGAAGAAATGAAAAGTTGGACAATCAGAAAATTTATTAACTAAAGACATTCTCATATTTCCAGTCCAGGTTCCAATGCTAAATCCAACATTTTTCTCTTTTTAATCATTATAGTCTAACAGAACTGACTCGGATCACATATATATTTATACAGTATTCACATCTATTGAGGGATACACTTTACTAAATAAAAACATTACACTTTTCATGGTTAATTATATTTACTGCTCCTTAGTTCAGGGCCTCTCAAACTGTGGAGTATCCTTAGTTAAAGGGGATAAGAAAATAATCAAAATTATTTACATTCAAGTAATTTGTTATTCTGAGTCAAAAAGCCAGGATTATTTCTATACGTTTCCAAACACTCAAAACCTGTTAAATTACTCCAACAAATGATATATTTATATAATTTATTTCTGTAACCTTTTTTCTTAAATTTAATGAAAGCAGAAAAAGTACTCTACAAAATATTATATTTAATATAAATAAAACATAACGATAAATAAATCTTAAAAGTATGAAAATTGCAAGCTATGTTTCAAATATTCCATCTTTTTGTCTTTATTATAATTAAGAGTTACGTGGTAGGTACTTCTATGTACACTTGAATATTTTTTGGATATCTGCATTATTTAACTCGTGTCTAAATCAGTTTTTTTCTTGATAAACTCTCTTTCTTCTTAAGAGCGTCTATTACTTTCTATATGTTGGAATGAATACTACGAACAGAGCTTTTTTAAGCTTTTTGAAATCCTTCTACACTATTATTCGTTCGAATCGTTTAGGTTGAGTCCTTTTGTACATATTAAAAATTTCAATAGGAAATTATGGTTGTAATCTCCGTTGGTTTTCTCTACAACCTTCTTCTCTACCAATATTACTCGTTTCAAAGTAAAAAACAAAATCTTGCGGTATATTATCAACGTCGGTGAGTTCTATAAGTCTATCAATTATATTAAGCACAGGGAGAAATTCCAAGGCTGTCATGTACTTGACTATATTATTAAAATTTGAATCAGTTAGACATCTCACTTCTAAGTTCACATCTACAATGTGTCCATACATTTTTTTGTTCATAGGAAAAAGACTACCAGTGATGTTAAAAGTCGGAAAAAGTTTCACTGAATGCATTTAATGTTTCCTTTTCGAAATGGACCCATACAGTTTGTAGAGTCAACCTTAGGTGTAGACTCTTAAATATGTTAATAAAACTTATTATAAATATCTTCAGATTTCCACGGCAATAAAACGAACAAACTTGATAAACTAGACTCATTAATGGTAATATTCAGGGTAAGCAATTGATAAAATGTTTTATCAATTGATTACCCTTTAAATGTTCCATAATATCCCAGTTGTTTACTTTTGCAGGGTTTTTCTAGGCCACTTTGTATTTAAAAAATAATAATTCTATTGCCGTACATTCTATTGCCATACATACTTACTGCAATTGAACAAATGATATATATTTACAGGAAGTGTCAGATATTTAAAAAAAAAAAAACGTTTCTATAGTAATTGAATATGTATATATGTACATTTATTCCATTAATTATTTAAGTGATAGAAATTAACTCACAGAAAGGACAATTATTTGAAATGAAGTTACAAATTCAAATGCCATTGTATCATACTAACAAAATACGCACTAAAATTTGTTGAAATAACTAATAACTTATGAGTCAATTGTTATGGTCCTTGGCTTGAGATCCAATGGAGATATACATTCACAGTCTTAGATATACAACTCTGAGGATTCCAGTCCCTTGAGTGACTACGTAATACAGTCTGTTTCGTACTCTTTATGTAAGGAAGAAAGTGTACGAAGAAACAAAGAACCGTCGTTCTTATCTTTCTATTCAGATTCCAGAGTGGTCCAACTATACTGAGCTTTATAGTTTTCGACGCTCACGTAAATATTTGATTACCTTCCTCTATTAATAAATTGGTTTGCTATTAATTTAAAAAATTTATTAAATTACCCAAATAAGAATACCAAAATAGTTTGTAGAAGGCAATCAATCCAAAATCAAATTAATAAAAGATTTTGGAGACGGTTTTGATAACTCTTTTTTATTCAAATAAGTGGTGCAAAGGCTCTTTAAAGTAACTTATTCTACGGCTTCACGGTTTCTTGTAAAAAGTAGGAGTATACAATGCGATACGTCAGTTTTTAAGTCTATTTCATCAGGCAAATTCTTAATATCTGACAAAATATTTGTTCAAAAACTTTTTTTTAACCATTTACGTGCCTTGCTTTATAACGACACAGGTTGAATGTAATTGAATTGACTAAAAATCAATTGAATCATCTTAGAAAAGTAGCTGTTGTAAGGTTTGCCACTCAGCTCACACTTTTTTTCTGCAATTAAGGGAATTTTAAAAATTTAAAAGTTGCAAAAAAATACAAAGGGTTTGGGATAAGCTTTGAGGAATCTTTTGATATATTTGCCGAGGATTTCACTTTAACCGTAGAAGCGAATTCTTAGTTTCAGCGAATTGTAAGAATAATGATTGTATATAAATTTACACGGGATTACCATATCAAACCAATTTTCATGTCTGAAATTTTTGTAAATATTAGTAACTAGAAGGGACTCTTGGACTTTGTAACATATAATATAGGTTTATTATTATTTATATATATAGATTTATTAAATTCAGAGACCATAAATTAAATTTTAAAAACGCAGATAGGGAACAGGATAAAAAATAAACAGTTGAGCTATTATAAGAATTATGTTATTCAAATAATGAATCATTTTTATAAACTCTTATATCCTTTTTTAACTAAATATTCGGTTAAGTAAAAAGTTATTTTGTGTTACTCGCTTGATGTCTGACGATTAATACATTGCATCAAAAAAAACTTATAGTATGCTTAAAAATTAAGGGTGCACTTAAGAAATATTCCGATACAGGTTTGTGTTTCTCGAATCGAGTAGTTTGTTACAACATTCAAAAATGGAATTTAAAAACGGAATATTAGATACATTCTTTACATTCCACAACTAAGGGGAAAAGGCGTAGCAGGTGGCCAAAAGTTCTAACTACTCCATTCTGGTTATATGGACGTGAAAATTTTTAATAAAATAAAAGAAGTAGTCAAGTTGGACCGGCATGTGAGCACTTATTTTATTGCCTAGGAGCTTGAGATTAGATAAGAAACTGTTTGGAACCATTTAAATGGGATATTCCTAACTCTGTTAAGTTTATTGTAAAATGAAGCAAAAACAACTCATAACTTTTTCTTTTGATCATATCAGACATAGAGAAAAAATTAGGAATTTTTTTTAGAAAATAGTCCTAACGACATTAGTTTTTTTCATTTGTCTTCATATAATCCCCCCCCCCTCCCCTCCCCAATGATAATAATAAGAATGTAAGAGATCGAAAGGAAAACCAAAGGAAATTAATCCAAAATTTTAATAACAGTATCAGGAAAAATATAAAGGCAGATTTATAGTCAATAATTCCCTTTGTAATAGAGTTTCTTGCAAAAAAGGAAAACAAGTACTCTAAAATGAAATTATATGGAAGATAATGGTATCCACGAAGAAAAGTAGAACAACATAAAGTCAACAGTAGATCAAAAAATAAAACTCTGGTGGAGGTTAGATATACAAAAAAGAATATACCTATACAATATTTGTGTTATTCTTTCAGTAATTTATTAAGCTACAGCAAATATTTTAGTTTCAAAAAAGGCTATTATGGAAGAAGAGGTATGGGTTTGTAGACTTGGCTTCAAAAACTACATCAAGGTCATAAAAAGACCGAAATATCATCTGGGTCGAGGCATGGCCAATTTATAAATTATGCTTCTGCAGATATATATATTGTAGATATGTTGGGAATTTTTCGCTCGAATAGAGAAGTTCAGAATATATCAAATGCTTGGAACCAATCTTACCAACGATGGAGCAAAGACACTGTCTCAAATGTGGGGCGGGGCTCAACTACTTATCTGGATACTAATCTTGTCTTTCATGACGACTCAACAGTAGATATTATTCGGAAAATTCTGACAAATAAGTTTTTCTTTATATACTTTATATAATAAGAGTTTTTTTATAATTGGTTAGAGGAAGTTGCTCTGATTAAGTATAGGTAAATATTATAGTATTACAATTACTCCATCTAACCTAGGAATATTTTTGTGAAATCCATATACATATAGTATATTTCTTTCTCTAGGAATCACCAGGGTGCAAACGTAAGCACATCAAGTTCAAATGCAAAACTCTCGGGCATGCAGTCAATGAGCTATGACGATTCCATAATGATAAGGGTCTTGAAAATAAAAAATAAACCTCTTTGGGTTACAACAAAAATAAGTATTGCATCCGTCTTTTCCAATTTTTTAAAACTATAATAACAACATTCTTTACAATAAAAAATTAAAATTTTTTTTAATATACAGTTTTATTTTTAATGATTCTTCCTCTATTAAATATTTTTAAAACTTGTTAAAGTCCAATAAAATATCAAATTTACTAAACTCGAAAAATAAATGAAATGGAACAATTACCTAGCTTTTGTTTGAACATTTTTATTTTAGTATGTCTCAATTTGAATAAAAATGTTATGATTTGACAAAGTTATACTATAAAGTTGGTATCACAAATTCGCCTACATATTCCTATAAATAAATTTAACATAATTAATAGTTTACAGGTGTACGGAAAGAATTGGTCCGAGCATACGTACAAGGCGATTCTTCCGGAATAAACATTACTCTTCATAAGAACAACAGCAAGTTGTATATGGTTATGGTAAAGCATATATATACGTTAGAACATCAGAATGAAATAATAATATTATTTACAACTCTTAAGATCCTCATAGAAAGTGTTTCCACTGACATTTCCTTAAGGTACAGAAAGATCGTTGCCATAATTTTTTTTTGGAATTCAAATTAAGTACATATATTCATACAACAATCTAGCCATGAATTTGTTTGTTTTTTTAAACATCGCCATGATCATTTATCATACATCCAGCTTCAAGTTACTTAAATTCCGTCAAGTGATTTAAATTTTATATTACTTGTTTTTATACATATACGGCAAGATAATAACTTTTTTTTTTCTAAAGTAATTGTAAAAAAAAAAATATATGTTCACAAAATTTTGTAAATAAAACCTATACTAAAAGAAGTCATAAAGAAATTAATTGGAATCATTAATTAATACAGTTTGCTTATAAAATAATAATAGTGTAGTCTAAAAAAATATATATATTGAACCCGTAAGCATCAACCCTCTTAGGGGAAATGTTCACCTTAGGGGGAGCATCTGAGCCTCTGGACGCAAGAGAGTGCTCCACAAAATTGAAGGACACCCTACCACAAAATTTTGAGGAGGATATCACAATTGATGAAAACTTCAAACCGGAAACAAAGGTAATTTATCTTTTGTTCGTCTTAAAATGGCTTTATCCCTGAGTCTTATGAAATACTCGACTACGATGTGGCTGAAATTGCCATAAAAAACTAAGATTTCCTTCCTATAATATTTCTCATCTCAGTGCCAAGATAGGACCAGACAGAGCCATTATAAGATTATCATACTCTTAAGACCCTTTTTCAAAGTTTAGTAGCCTTAGCCTACCTTTAACTTACAAACCAAAATAAACTAAAAAAGATTTTTTTTGTGCACATTATTGGATTGAAAAGTATCTTTGAATGAAATAGTTTAAACCATTCCGAATTCTAATACTAAGATGTAAATGTAATGCTTCTTTGAAAGGGACGAAACCTAGGAGTAACAAGGTACCCCTCATTTTTGACATTTGTGATATTAAATATAAATCAAGCGGACATAAGTGCTTGTATACTTATTCATTCGATTAAATTAGTGATATAAGAGCCTGTTTACTCTTTTTCAGGATTTTGGCTGACTTTTGAGTACCTGGATCTCTCCTCTTCTTTGTTGGAAAGTTTTCAATGGATTCAACAATTAAAAAGTTTCCGCTGTTCCTTTATCTACAACTAATTGAATCAAAAGAAATAAATATTGAACGGGATTTTTCGGATTTCAATATCGTTCAACCTCTCTCTACATAGATTTAACATACATGTGTGCACTTCTAACACTGAACACTCTGAATTTTTTTTAAATAGTTAAATAATTCTGCAATTTTTAAAGTGGTCGACAAATTAATTTATACAACATGAAAGATGCGAGTCTTAGACACATGTCTATTCAATATGGCCGCCCATGTTCTTCAGTACCAACTCCAGCCTGGACCGGAACTTGCTGTATGATTTGGCGATAAAGCTCTTATCGAGGTTGGCTCAGGCATTCTTGAGGGCAAACTTCAGCTGGTCCTTGGACTTGTATTAGACTCCCGACAGCCTCCCCTTTAAACGCCCAAACATTGCGAAGTCAAGCGGCGAACAATCAGGCGAGTGAGACGGCAGAGAAGCTTTTTCTTAAGCTTATTGAGAAGAATCTTCGAACTTGCAAGGCGTTTTTCCCTGTCTACAAGCTTGAGGGCTTGACAAGGGGTTATCTTGTAGACCTTAAGACCTTCTTAACCAGCCGGTCCATGGCCTATCTGCTGAAGTAGAACTCCCTCGAGAGGCCGCTGAAGTTGACCTTGTCTCTCTTGTCCTCGACAGATTTTTTCACGGCAGCAACCATTTTGAGGCCTTGACTTAGTTCTTGTGGTCGCCTCAGGAATCCCTTTGACTAACACGCTGTAAACGGTGGTGCAGTTGCAGCTCAGAACCTTGACAATTTCAGTGGGAGTTTGTTTTTGGGCGGAAAGTTCCAAAATTGGGACTCAACGTCTCTCCATATGTTGTTGTTTTACTGTTGCTATTCAGATTTTACTGGAGTTTTGTTTATAAATAGTCAAGGCCCTTGCCTCGAAGTATAAACCTGTATCAACTCATTAAAATCACGAATATGTGCATGGCATAAAATTTAAAGGAGTCTTCAGTTTTAGACGCACACACCTGTACAACTACATATATTATTTTATATATAAATATGAAGGATGATTCCAACATCGATCCAACAAGTGGGTATGAAAAAGAAAACCATCATCCACAACAAGTGGAGGGTTAGATCCAAATAAAATGTACTAAAGATGGATTAAAAAAGGGACTCAAAAGAGGCCAATAACAAGAAAACCCCTAATACAAGAAAGAAGGACTAAAAAAAAAAGACCTTAGCATTATGAAACAAGGGAGAGAGGGACCAAGGAATGAAACCCCTCCTTCAAGAGGACTCATATTCCTCAAATGACTGCTAAGGACAATAGAGAATATAAAAGAGAAAATGGGCACAAAAATTAGTTTCTTTACGCTGATATTGGTAAGGTTACAAACGAAATTGTCATTATAAGAAAGAACAGTTATAATATTCCCATCATTGAATGGAACAACGTTATTAAAATACTTCACATAAACTAGGTACGTCGTTTGTCTGTACCAATCTTAGATCTAATTCTTAACTACGAAGGGCGTCGCTAAACGAAAAAAAGAGCGGTAATTTACTTAAATGATTATGGTCCTGGACAATATGTCCGAAAAAGTATAATCGACAACACACCTCTCCTTGCGACCTCATGGGATGTAGTGGAGCGAATGAGGGCACTTAGAAAAGGCAAAAAAGGTATGATGGCTTTCGTTTTGGGTTGACTGGTAACATTAGAGACGAGGTTCATGCTTGCATTATAGCACACCCAAGCAATACTCTTGAGATTAAAGGTAAGGCGAACTTGCGAAATCTGAAATAACTAACTCTGGTAAGGTACTCTATATATGCGTAGATACTGGCATTTGAAGCCCTGCAATTGATAGACTTCACTATGAAAATAGCCTCAGGAGGAAAGATACGTTTGCAAGACCCAAAGAAAGCACCCATTATCCAATCAGAGGAAGAGGAAGTAGATGGGGACACTACAAAACCAAATCAAGGAGATGACAATAATTCAAAAACAACCAAATCTCAGTAATGGCACAACGAAAAGTCTCGCTATTCGAAGATTTAAAATCCACAACTCACCTGGGTCAAATCCAAGGGCTTGTATACCATCTGGTAACCATTTTCAACCATGGTCAGTTCCAGAATTTTCAGACAGAGACCTCTGCACGATATGTATTTAAAAATAGATGGGCTAATGCTTTATATCCCTGTTACTTACTTTGACCAATTAAAACCTATTGAGAATGAAACATTATTACGTCTCATTAAGCATTGTGAACAAAAACAAAAACCCATTTTCTTAGCTATGAACTCAAATTCCTACCATCAGGTAGTAAAGAAACTGACATAAGAGGAGAGTCTCTAGAAAACATCATTGATGAAAACAATCTGACTGTTATAAACGAGGGAACAAGCCTACTTTGATTGCCCAACGACATGCCTTCAACAAGTTCGAGATAACAGAGTGGCATGTAGATCTTAGTTCATCAATGTCTGACCATAGTTATATAGTTTTTGGATTTGGCAAAAACATGCCAATCACGGATCAATCGAGAAATTTTAGACAAAACTAACTGTGACATATCAATATAATTATATATCAATCTTATCAATATGACATTAGATGTTAGATGTCCAAAAAGAAAAACTATCAGAGCAAAATCAATTCCCTGGTGGACGACCAAAAACATATTGTCAGCCTAAAATCTTTCTGTTTAAGATATAAGGGATCCTCAAAAATGTCAATGTTCATAAAAAGACACTCAATCAAGGAGAATAATTAAAAGGAGGATCCAAAATTTTTATAGATTAAGGGAAATAAGAAAATTCGAGCAAAGAAGGTGAAAAAAAATTAAGCCAGAAGGAAGCAGACGACTCCATGAACCCAGAAAATATTGCAGGAAACCATAAAAAGGAAATTAATCTTGAAGTAAATCATCAGGTGTTAAATAAAGTAGATGAACCAGTTGTTTCGGAAATTTTAAATATTCCCTCCGAAGAAGCCAGTCATATATTTTTGAAGGTTAAAACCTATAATAATAGCGAGAACAATAGAGTTGTTAATTCCAAAAAGGAATCAGTTATGGAAACCGAAGTTGCTATTTACAAAAGTCAAGAAGAGTTACATCTAGCTTTAAAATAGATGGACAAATATTCAAATGAAATGGGTGATCAAAATTATAATAATGTGCTACCTAGTGAACTACCTCGTACTGAGAGCCCAGCTGAATCCAGCAGTACTAAATAGTACAAAGAAGAAAAATTTAACTCCCAATCAAGTAATTAAGTCGTTTCAAAAGATGTGGGACACGATCACTCTGAATGGCTGGATGTTCATAATCCTTTTGGAAATAACTCTGTGCCCCTAAAACCATATACATGGATCTGAAATTATGGAATATATCCGGGTAATAATAATAAAATATATGTATAATAAAATTAATAAGAAAAAGTAATTTATTATATATTATAAGGTAAATTCGATGTTATCTCCTTAGAGACCCCATAAAATTTTAGACTAATTATGAATGATGGGTTTCCCAGACACTGTTGTATATTCAACAGCCACCCATGCCGAAATGTTTCTTCTAACATGCATCGTAATACGCCTTGCTAGGTAATTTGCAACAGTTAAAATCACATTGGAAGAGTAACTTTCATAATAGCTTTTAATAAAAGACCACTCACCTGCACTTTCCATCCTTGTATCATTTAAACAACCCACCCCTGGAGATTGATTGCAATTAAATACTTCAGCAAACTATTCTTTTTTTGTTTGGTTAATATATCCCTGCAATATCCGTAGCTGTATAGTTTTCTTCGTATATTCTCCATATTGGTAGTATTTAGATTATTGTGCTTTCTTACTTTCATTTTTTGAGGGTGTCGCTCGATGATTCGTACCCCCCATTTTCTGTATTCAAATGGTGACTTTCTTTTATAACAACATTCTTTTGCATAGTAAGCAAAGACATAACAGGTCACTGACTGCTTAGTTTTTCCTATAAAATCGAAGAGTCTAATAGCTAGGTAAATCAGCAGATAACACGAGATGTTTTTTGGGCATAAACTTTGGGTAAACTTTATAACTAAGTGTGGAGTTTGGGATGTGTTTCTATCTATTATTTCTTCTCGCCAATCTTTTACAATATCAGAGTTTGATGGCATAAATTTATCTTCCGACTTCTCTCATAGTCTTTCATGCAATTCGACCTCAGCAAATAGACCCACACAATGTTCACCACATCTGGAGCAATATACCTAATAGACAAAAGGAACCAGAGCATCTATTGCTCACATTATTTCTTTTGATTCTAATCTGGCTTCATCTGTCCTGCCATTTTTATCAGATAAACTAATATTACACGGTAATTTAATGTTAGATAGAAATTTATTCTTTTCTATTCTTCGTGTCAACTCGAGTCAAAAATGACTCAGATACAGACTCACTACCTTCAGCTTGTATACAAACATGTCCAAAAAGGACGAAGAAGAGAGGACATGTTCCCTTTGTGGCCAAGAGCGGGAGACCTTGCTATATATTTTTTATGAGTGTGATAGGATAACTCTAATCAGAAGCAAAGTCGAGGAACTATCCTAAAGGAGTATGACTGGAGTTTGCTATAAGCGGACTCTAATCTCACCAATGCTATCTCCATGATGTAAGCAGTAAGGTGCAAAAGCTGACACCTATTCAAAAGTAGTGTCAATGTCATCACGAGGAACGTTGACCTTCTTCGGGGGTTGTAGAAGATTAATTTTATATGTTGATATAGACATACATAAGCAATAATAAGAATAAACACAGGTTGCATGAGCATTTTTATCGAATTGTTCAGACGGGAAAGATTTTTCAAAATTTTATTTAACTTCAATTAAATCCCAAGTTGTCAACTCAACTTATTTTTCACATACATATTAAGTTCTATTAGGGACATTTTATAAACTAATGGGACTTATACATTCGAAAAATCTAAGACATAAATTTTCAATATATTTACTGGTTATGTTCAAGTTCTTTTTTTATGTGTAGTTTTATATATATAATTCCACATATGATGATACAAATAAAATCACATTATTATCCACAAATTCAAACACTTTGTAGGTCTTTTTCTTAGACATAATATATTTTTCTTAAATGCTTGACTTTTTTGTAATGAATTGTCTGTATTTGACATTGATCAACCTAGTAAATGTACATCATCAAGTAAAAAAGATAAAAGTCTCATTTTGAAACTTATAGCAAAATACTTAATTCTTCATATTTATATTTGCCAATCCTTAGACTCAGTGTTTATTCACAAACATAAAAATTTACATTGTTGTCAGCTGTTGATGTTTTTGCTTCTTGTATGATAATTGCTACCAACATATTTTGGAGTAAAGGTTGGAAGATTTGCTATTAAGCATATATTCAGAACTTTTCTGTTTTTCTTATCATAGTTACCCTTTTTTTATATTAAAATATTTATTGGTCAGATGTGGCTTTTCTTTTCAAAAGGAGTATATCTTTTTTTCTTGTACACTTTCATTGTAGGTATTAAAATTTAATTAATTTTTTCATGGTGTATCATTTATTTCAACTGATGAACTTTAAAAAACTCACAAAAGGCAGCCAAAAAATCTACAATGGGCACAAAAATTAATTTGAATTTTGTTATTTAATGCTGTGCATAATACCAAAGCGCTGAAAAAATATTTATCTTTTCAATTCATCAATTTTTTTTATCATTGAAGTAATACCTAAATTAGAAGACAGCAAATATTAATACTACTTCTAAAAGGCAAAAGTAGTCCAATCATTAGCTTCCAAATAATACGAGATACTAATGGTGTTTTAGGGATATCCTATTTTAGGTGCAATAATGTGTCACATTTTAACAAACACCATAGGTTGAAATGAAAATATTCAAATATACGTAAATATGTCATGAAAGGATTTGTATTTAATAGTTTAGGTATAGGACAATTGTCATTATTTCAATATTAATAATATATAAGTAATACTTAAAATGGGGTATTGAACTTTTAAGTAGGAACAGAACAATGTCGTTGGTGATACGTATCTCAAAAATTATATTTTTGCAATATTACTCAGCATGTAGAAATAATATCATATTGATTTATATTCAATATTTAAAAAATAATAATAGTTAAATATTGAAAATATTATAAGTATTAAATTTATAATATTGAAAAACTATTGCCTTCAAATGTGGCCTATAAACACAAGATTTGTTTTAATATGTGATGTTTCAATATTGAAAATATTATAAGCAGAGGCTGCATTAGGGTGATCGTTCTGTCGCGTTTTTCCAAAAATTTGGAGATGTGATTTGTCTTTTTTTCTGGTGTTTAGGCTTATCTTAAGAATAATTTCACTTAATTTGCTGAAATTTGGACAATATATTATTTGGGAAATTTGGATTAATCATCTTAGAATGTTCATTTTATTGCGTAACATATTTAGTACAAACCGGTAGTTGCATAAATACACGGACTATTTATGGCATATAATTAAAGGTGTAATAAAATTCGTATGACGTATTTTTTTTTGAGAATTATATAAGGGAGAATTTATTCCAGTATAAAATTTTATATAATTACTGAATATAACCGCCATCAGCTGCTATGCCACCCTCTAAGCGCCCGCGGAAGGCCTAGCACACATTGATGATGTAATGGTCTTCCATGGCTCACCATTGCTCATTGACGTTGGCCTTCAATGAGTCCAAATTCGGGTGGTGGGTAGCACAGGCCTTCTTCTCAATTTGCCACCACACACTGCAGTCAAGGGGATTCAAATCAGGTGATTGAGGTGGCCAAATGTTTCATTCCAATATGGCATGTTGACAACTAACCAATCCTGAGTCATTCCAGAGGTATGGGCAGGTCTTTCAGATCTTTTCCCTCCTTGACAAGCTTCTGGACCTTGAACACAGTAGTATTGGATAGTCCGGTGTCCTTGATTATCTCCTTGACAGACCTACCGGTGCAGAGGAGATTGTCAACCATATGACGTTTGGCTTCGTCATTCATCGTAACCGACTTTGTTTGATGCCAGTAAGAAAAAAAAAACAAAGCCAAAGGATTTACCGAGTTACTTGTGCTGGATTTTTTTATTCTCGGTCTCGGAACCTCGAGATATAAGCGTTTAAAAATTAGTCCGGATATTTATGCAACTACCGGTATATTGTATAACAAATCTGAATAGATTACTTTTTCTTACAACATAAGTTTTAATCTCATAAAGTTAATTATCATCTTTTATTATGTGATAAATCTTTAGCTGCTTTTGTCAAAGTCTTTAATAGATAAGTCATAGAGAGTTGATCAAATATATAAATACATATGATATATTATTATTTTAACGTTTTATACTGTTAAATTTAAAATATATTTTTAAAGATCTCATTGACAGCATATAGACGAAATACATTTTGTACGATTGGTTAAATATTGTTTTATTTACTATCAGGCATACACATAGTAAACGGTCTCATTCAAATGTGGACGTGGCAGAAGTTTTAATATCTTGAAGAAGAGTTATACCTACAATGAGAAACAAAATGATTTTTTGTCAAAGGCACGTTTAATTTCAATGTTGTTTCCTCCTTGAATATTATGTAATACTAATTATTTTTAAGAGAAGCAAAATACATTGTCCACTTTTGGTTGCATAAAAACTTTTATGAATAACGTCAAAAAATAATTTTCCTGCACTTTATCGGGCGTTTGTTTCTTTTGAAAAGATAAGCCAAAATTAGGGAGGACATTTTTGAAATATTATCTGATCTTCTGTTAGAAAAAAAATTAAATCATGGTATCTGTTCAGTTTATTTGGTTTAGCTAATTGAGATTGTTAATTTTTACTTTGTTATATATATTAACTAAGGTAAAGCACTCATTACTGATTGATTTAGGGAGAGCTTTACACCCCTTCCCAGGGGTTATAGTGGCTCCAGTGTATTTATGATCTGATCAATTTGTTAGTTGCTGATCCTGTGAAAATATGTTATTGCCAACTTTAGTTGTTTTTTTTTGGTTCTTTAATTCTAATATCTTCAAATAAAAAAGCATTACTTTCCTCCCTACCCTTTCTAAGTATTTTATTGCGAGATATTTTGG